>NC_041337.1:17081779-17236779 GCF_004354835.1 Perca flavescens
TAATGTTTGACTGCATTATGGACAAGAATGGCAGCATGTTATTATTGTTATTATGGGTGTTTTGCAAAGTACAGTTATCTCTATTCTGAAATGTATATTACCCCCACTTATAACTAAGGTGTTCTTAGATTTCTCCTAGATTAAGTCAGATATTGCTATAGTAGGTGGGGATTTTAAATGTATATGGAACCCCTCTCAGTGATAGACTACCTCCTAAAATTGTACTTCTTTTCTCCATGTTCTGTATGTGAGGGAGTTGGGATTTGTTGATGTATGGCGTATAACCATCCTACAGACAAGGCATGCACTTTTTTTCCACCTCATGGGTGTCACAGTAGAATTGACTACTTTTTTCTGTCAGGACTTTCTACACACAGTTTTATGTTGTTCAAATGCGGTGTATTTTAATTTCGACCATGCCAGTGTAATATTGATCTCCCTCAAGGGCAAACAGCAGAGGGGGAAATATTGGAGACTGAAAGCATCTATTTTGAAAGACTATATGTTTATTACCCATTTTACTACTGAATTTGGATTATTTTTATGAGCGTGGGGAGAAGCCTGGAAAATATTTGGCATACATCACTAAAAAAGAGCACAGTCACAAGCAATTGCAGCCATTTAGATGCTCAAAGCAATGATAAGCTCATAATTGACACATTTAGACAGAGACATTTTATCATAAATTTTATATTTCTGAAGAGCCAACAATGCTTTTGTTTTAATGGACAAGTTATTCTCCCAACTCAGTTTGCCAGCTATATTGTCAGAGCAAACACTCTGTTCTTAATGCCCCAATTTTCAGAGAGAAGAGGATTAATGCTATAAAACTGTACAGTGTGGGAAACATGGTTTGGTAGTGAATTTTACAAGGAGTTTTCAGACTTAGTAGTAGACCCCTTACTTAGTACATGTTTAATAACTCATTCTTACATACCAAACTGCCCAAGACTTATTCTGAAAATGTCCTGAGTCATGTGCCTTGGATAGACCTATAGCTCTTAGATTGGAAGATCTTGTCATAAATCCTGGCTACACGACTCAAAGGTCTCTTACCTAAAATCATACAGGAGGCTCAAACCGCGCCTGCTCAACATTATTCAGGCTTCCCAGCAAAGACAGGTTGATGGCTTAGTACTTTCTTTGATGCAGAAAAGCCTTTGATCGGGTTGAATGGACATATTTATTTTATTGTTTGGATAATTTTTGGTGTAGGGATAATTTTATCAGATGGGTCAAGGTCTTGTATAGCAATCCCCAGGCGGCCATTCTGGCTAATGGGCTCAGATCAGACAGCTCCCTGTACATATACACAATACAGGGATGTCCCCTGTCCTCTTCTGTTTACCATTGTTATTGAACCTTTGGTAGAGGCCATAAGGACAACACCATCCGTACAGGGTTTAGAAGTGGTTCTGTTCATAAAATGTTTTGAAGACGATGATTTGGCAGTTGAGGATATTTCACTTGGGACCAAACTGGCGGGCAACTGACTGAATGACAACTGACAGACTGACTGACACTTGCATCCCTGGAGCCACACCGCGAGGATGACTAAAATTGGCAAAAGAAAACATGAGCCTTTATATGTTTGCACGGACAAATCCATCCCTGTTACGTCACAAACAAAAGTATGAATGCTGCAGGAAATGATAAGAAGGTTCAGGGTTGGGTTTCGCCATGGATCTTTAGACCCACTCAGTGGGCAGCAGCCATCAGATCAGGACGCTGAGAGGCTGCTGGTAATTGAATTGGAGGAGTGGGCACAAGGCTAGTGGGCTTGAAGGACTATAGCTGAAAGCAATCAGCTGTGACAGACAGTAAAAGAGAGAGAGAGAGAGAGAGAGAGAGAGAGAGAGAGAGAGAGAGGGAGGGAAAGAGGAAAAGAGATGGAGAGAGACAGTTTCTATAATGAAATGGTTACACATCTGACGTACTGTTTTTTTTTATGCTTAAACACCTTGAGCATCACTCCAATCACTTTTGCCCAGTTAGTTGCAAAGAAGTCAGTCCGGACACTGTCCTATGACAGGGCAGCATTTGCATGCTTGGCACGTCAATGATGAAAAAGGGGGTTGCAAAACAAAGCACATGCTTGAAGTACCTCACTGAAAGACCCTCCCTGACAATTACCCTTCACAGTAACATTGGCTGCAACAAACTCCCCTCTTGGCTGACAGGTAGCCAGGTAAATGCATTTTGCAAAGCTTGAAAGGCTTGGCGCAATATCAATTTTTTTTTTTAAAATGGCTACCATCCAGATCTCTGCATTTAAAAGGGGAAAAATACACACCAACAACAAAGCAGGGGGCTGAGGCGCAACTGAGCCAAAAAGAATAATTTCAGTAGCAGATTTTGCAAGGCCAGCTGGGGTGCAGTATTGACTTGTGTGGGACTCAAACACAAAACACAAGCAGCAGGTAACAGCTCTACTAGCTAGTACATTCCTTCTTTTTGACATCTTTAATCTGGTCTTATTTATTCCTGATATACAGGTAAAGGATTCTTTGCAGATGTTTTTGAACTTCTTGAACCAATTTTCACCTGCTTTCAGGAACTATTGTAATCAAGGGAAAAATAAATGTTATAGTACTGCTACCCAACCAAATATGACCAATATCAATCTATCATTCAAAAACTGGTAACCTGTTGACAATATCAAAATTAAGCTCCAGCGAAAATTTTCAGGAAGACTTCTAAACTTCATCCACCTCTCTCTTCCTAAAACTAATCAGCTGTTTTGAGGGGTTCACTTTTCAGTTAAACCAACCAGAATTGGCAATGAATTCCACAAGCCAATCACAGCATGGCACCCTGCTTTAATTCTGTTCTTCTCTCTGCTGCTGTCAGTTGTCATTCCAGGCAAAGCATGCAACCCTCCTCTTCCCCTTCCACCTGCAGTCATCGTCACCCACGGCACCCTGGGTCCTCCTCCTGCAGACCGCTCCCATTGGCTCCTTCGGTCCGGTCTTTGGGCTCCTTCACCACCACCACTAGCGTCTAGACTCCATCGGGGATATGCCTCACTCATGGCTTTCTACCCCTTATAAAATTATTTTTATAACGATGGAGTCTAATTTCCAAAGACTCTGTACATTTCATATTATGCATATGTA
The DNA here is from genome assembly GCF_004354835.1 of Perca flavescens. NCBI lineage: Eukaryota > Metazoa > Chordata > Actinopteri > Perciformes > Percidae > Perca > Perca flavescens. Next base: position 17,084,896 of record NC_041337.1, read on the forward strand.
CAAATAAACCTTTACATATTTGTAAACGAAGTCTCTCCTGATTGAAATGGAATTAAATACTGTCAAAATCGCAATTATAGGAGAATAATCTATAAAAAAAATTACTTCTTGATTCAAACAACTGATGCTGATAAAATGTATAGTTTTAGTTTAAATTTGACTCTGTCTAGTAGGGCTGCACAATATTTTGTTTCATTGTCTACATCGCGATGTGCGCATGTGCAATAGTAACATTGCATGTTAACAGTACAACTTTTTTGCTGCTTGATAGTAGAGCTGGGCAATTCTTTTCCCTATAAAAATCTGCGATTTTTTTTTTTTTTATAAAAACTCGATTTACGATTCGATTTTTCCCCCCCTTCCATTTAAAACAAAATAACTGCGAACTGTAAATTTATTTTAACAATATATATTTATTGTATTTAATTAAAGTGCATCAACATAAACAAAATTGCAAAGGCAAACCCTTTCTCTAACTGAAAAGTCACTGTGCAGTGTGCAACAAAGATTGTTAAACATCCAAATTATTTATACTGTATTTGGATTGAGCTAATAAAACAACAAAAAATCCTGAGGTAACTCTTAGTTGAATTGAACATGTAAACAGTAACACCATTTGCCATAAAAAATCTAATTGCATTTTAAACATTCTTTGCAAGGAAAAGGAGCCTATCAACAATAGCAGGCTTGAGGCAAGCTCGGTTGATGAGTTGTTTGCTTTGCAAACAGGGTGCTAGCACTAACGCCACTAGAGTGGTTTTCTTTTCAAGAAGGCAACACTTCTCCCACTCAGCCGCATGTCTTCCTTTTTAAATGCTGAAACAGATTTGTCGTACTGCTACCAGCAACAACAGCCTAAAAGACATAGTTTGCATCGAGGTGTTTTCTGTTCCTCATCAGATGCCAGAATCCAAAACCAACTCCACACGATTGAAGTTGAAGAGCATTTCTTTAGAAGGAGCTGCTCTTTTCGCAGGCTGTTTCTGCCATGTTGTTTGTGTATGCATGCGCTGCCCTCGGAGGAGGGAGGGGCAGAGGGCTGCGCCGCAGGGAGCGTATACGGAAACCCTGAAGAAAGATTTGCTTAATGCAAAATGTATGTACGCTTATACTGAAGAGGGAAGAAAAAAAATCTAAAAATTGATTTTTGAAAATATGAATCGATTTGACCTACCAACTCGATTTTTAAATAAAAAAAATTTTCCCAGCCCTACTTGATAGAAAAGAAAACTTTCACCATTCTCCTTTTACATGATTGTTACCGGCCGACCCTTTCCTTATGACAGGTGGCCATGTGGGCAATGTGCGACGTGAACGTTAGTCTGATGGGGTTTGTTATGAGAAGTGAGGCTCTCCTGTGTGTAGAAAAGTACTGTAAGCGGCAGCCGGCGAAGACGCAGTGATGCAGATGCTTTTCCATTGCTAGCAACCTACAGTAGTCAGTGTTTTACGTTCAGTAGTCAGTGTTTTACGCTCGGCAAGGTAGTGGTATTTTTAGCGTTTGTATTGTAATTCTAAGCCGAGGAAGTGTGCCTGACTGGCGTGTGGAGAGGACAGTGAGGTTGTTGTGTTTTTAGCGGTTCATACTGTCATTTTAAGCCGAAAAAGTGTGTCTGTCAGTTGGTTACAGAGACAAAATAAATCACCTGACTAAAGCAACGTTATCACGACGTCTCCTAGACATTTTTCACCGCAGAATTGCCAGAAAGCTGCTACCAGCCAAAAGCCAATATAGTTAGCTTTAAGAATCAAGGGGTCTGTCCCAACTAACTTTACGGTTCGTAGCCGAGAAGGCTACGAACTGCAGGCTCTGCATGCACAGCCAACCACCAATCACAATCTATGTTGATCAATTTATCAAATAAACAAAGCAGGCCCTGTTAGTCGACTACAACCTAACATTTAGAGGAAGCAACATGCATGCATTATTAATAACATTCACTTTAACCTGGATTAATAGGAATACAATTGTGTCATGTAAAGGCCCGGACACATAGAGACGATAATCGGTTGTTGGACAGTCTGGCGAGGTCTGTGACTTGACTCTGTTCGGTGTGTTCTGTGCCGTTGTCCATCCGAGGGGCCGCTGGCCTTCATTTTGGCCGATTGGACATGTATAATCGGCGGGGCGGGCACTGCCGGCAGTCTGAAATGAAGACAGATTCAGCAACTGCATGGCCTATTTCTCGCTTAAAATGTTTTCAGAAACACGTTTCGGTGAACTATTTTAGTACAATATCTGATTGTATTCTGAACAAGCCGCCATGACAGTCCGTCTTTGAATTTCCGGAGAAAACAGACCCATGTGACGCGTTTGTCCAATCAGCTGTCGGTTTTCATTTTTTGGGCAACAATACAGATTAGCGCCATTGCTGTTATGGAGACGACACGCCTCGTCTCTTCTGTGTGTTCTGATGCATGTTTTGACCAACTGCCTTTTCTGCCAACGGTTGGCCGTCTGGTTGGTGTGTAGGCAGCTTAAGTCAACCAGTGTATTCAACTACCTACTTTCCCTTCTCCAAAATCACTTCAGAAGAGAAGAAGAGTAGTCACAGTGCTTACTTGCCTTGGTGTTTTAAAGTATTAAAGTTCAACAAAGAATGGTTCACATAAGAAAAGTTCCCTTTTTTAATTAATATTTTCTATGCAGATGCACTCCCCTACAAAATCCCCCCAGAAGTCAAGAATAATGTATTATTTCCAAATAGAGCTATTTATGTCATCTTTTATTATATATCTTAATAAATATCACAGGGGAATTTCTTTTTGCAATGTCAGTTTTTCCAATATCATGCAGCCCTACTGTCTAGTCTTTGGGCTTGTGTCATTTTTCTTATACTTAGTTAGCTCTTACTTTAGAGCATTCAACAGCAAACCCCACCAAACAGGTTACATACCAATTTCAAATTGTGCTATGAGTTAGAGTGACTGAAGAGAGAGAGCCCAGCTGCAAGTTAGAACAAAGCCGTGACTCAGAGAAATAAAACATGTTTTCGCCGATTCATCACTAGAAGTGTAACTGTAGCAAGCATCTCAATATCACTAATGTTATCCACATCCATACATAGACAAAACAAATGATATATCCAGCTATAAAAAGCCTGGAAGTTGGAAGAACGGAAGTAGGCAAACGAGGAGTTGTCATGGAGATGTTACGGAGTCTTAAAATACGAACAGCCAGAGTAAATCTTACTGTGGTCCTCAAAGCGGCTGCTTCAAAGAGATTGACAGGAGAGTGTGTGATTACGTGACAGAAAAACCTAATGATGGGATGCCCATTACCAGAGCAGTCATTCAGCTGAAGGCCTTGGAAATATATGCCATTAATTTAAATGTGATACTTTCAGCTAAAAAGATATTGAAAATATTATTTTATTTAAAATATTTTAAAACAACAGACTACCTTGTTTTATTCAATGCTTTTATTTGAATTATTTTCAAATACAATTATTTCCTTTATGAAAACAATAGTTGGCTTTTATAAAGTATTTTTTTCCAAAAGTGAGTCTTGAAAAAAGAAAAGGGGGGAAGAGTCATTTTATAATCAGGGTTGACTTATATTCGGACCATTATGGTAAATATGTACACATATGCCTTCACAGTAACACACCAAATACATTGAACATTACATTAACACAGGCATGCACACAGGCATCCACACACAGTCTCAGGACACATACTGTATAAGCTCAGAAGAAAATAAAAAAGAAAGTTGAAAGGGTTAGAGGTAGTGAATCAGGGAGGAAAAGTCAAAGAGAAAGAAAAATACAAGTCTCCATGCAGCCCTGTTAGTTTGTAATGTATCATTCATCAACATAGATGGATGAAAGAAGAAAACTATGGTATTCTTAGATCCATACTACTAGTGGGGCAAAATTAAACATCTTAGACTTAACTCTACAGTAGCTGTGTTTTGAGCTGAATGCTTCTGGCATACGTGTTAGAGCAAGAATATCAATATTGTGTTAAAATATTCAATATGGGATGGATTTGGGTATCATAATATTGTCATATATGTTAAATATAAAGTGTTAGTGATAATTTCTTTAACATATTTCAGTATTATAACTAAAAATGAGATTGAATCATTCAATTTGTTTTTGTTTCTCAACTGTATTTTCAGAAAATGTAAAGTATGGCATATATATATATATAAAAAAATGACAGTCATGAGTAATGTGATTAAAGATTTGTCCGTATTGCTGCACCAATATTAGCTTTAAAATCACAGTATGGCTAAAGCTGACATACATCAATTCATTAGTTTTGGATGCAATGTATCATCAATTGTGGTTCCTAGAGTCTCTAAAAGTAGACTGGGGCCAGAGCCTTCAGCTATCAGGCTCCGCTCCTGTGGAACCAGCTCCCAATTTGGGTTTGAGGGGCAGACACCATCACCACATTTAAGAGTAAACTGAAAACCCTCCTCTTGGATAAAACTTATAGTTAAGGAGTGAGGAGTTGCTGCGTCCGCCTAACCCGGCCCACTTGCTTCTCTTCGTAGTCATCAGATTTATTTATAGTAGAGGGAGGCAGGCCAGTACAGTCTGATCCTGCAGGGAGAGTTCAAGCCCAATCCGCACCTCTCTCTAAGCTAACCTGCCTTTCTTAGCTATGCTATTATAATTCTAGACTGCCGGGAAGTTCCTTCCTTCCTATGACACACTGAGCTGCTCTCTCATCTCTGTTTTCACTTGTTTCCTTTTGTATGCATCCTGTCCCAGAAATGCTTGTTACTAACCTAGCTCTGGGGAGTTTACTCCCCTGAGTCCTTATGTTTTATGCAATGCAATTCCCGCGTCCTGCTGCATCCTGCTGCGCCCTGCTGCGTCCTGCTGTGTCCTGCTGCGTCCACCCATGCTCTGCAGTGCCATGTTACATCCCGCAACGCCCTGCTGTGATGTTCATACGCACAGAGTAGTCAGGATCCGTATTGGAGACTGCACTACTCAGTATGACATGATGTGCCCTGCTATGACATGAACTTCCACGACTACCTTCAAAGTCACGGTTCCATTATCTTTAATGTTACTATTATTTGCCACTGTTCATCCCACCCCCAACCGGCCCTATCAAGAGTCTGGGTCTGCGAGGTTTCTTCCTAAAAGGGAGTTTTTCCTCGCCACTGTCGCAACAGCCACTGCTAATGCTTGCTCTTGAGGGAATTGCTGTAATTGTTGGGGTTTTAGAATTTATAGAGTGTGGTCTAGACCTAATCTATCTGTAAAGTGTCTCAAGATAACTCTGTTATGATTTGATACTATAAACAAAAAATGAATTGAATTGCTTGCTTATTGGTAATCCAGTCATAGGATTTACCACCTGGAGACAAAAAAAAAAATGTCTGCACCAAATTTCAGACTGTCAAGAAGACATTAAGGTAAGAGGGTGAACATAGACTGACGTTTTTATTGTGTGACCTCTTTTCTGTTGCTTTTTCTTTAGTAGTGGTGGAAAAGGGGACTAGGGGTCAGTGGGCCCTCTCTGGAAGGAAGATTGAAGTAGAGGAGAGGGAGGGTGAGGAAAGACAAAATGAGGGAAAGTAACAGTGGGAGGTCAAAGTTGAGATTCACTTTTTCAGATATGCTTTTGTGCTTATGTGTATTAACGTATCTCCATCATAAAGAATTAGTGAGTTCAGCTGGAGGTCAGTGTTGTATAAAAAACATGTTGAAGCTTCACTTACACTCTGTTTTCACTTTACAGCAAGTGAGAGATATTAAATGCAAATGTGGCTTTTATTCGCCAAAGCAAAAAAGTGGATAAACTCTTAAGTCCACGATTTATTATGAATTTGTATTTCTGTTCTGTAATGTTGGCTTCCACCCAGCACTGTCAGGGTGGAGAAGTAATTCATCCATAATTCATGACAAGTCCTGGTATATTAAAATTAAGTTACAAAGCCTTTCCAGTCTCTTAACTGTTATTTACAGTTTCCAAATGCCTTTTGTACCATAGCTTTTATTGGCTGTTTGCCAGAAAAGAAAAAGAAGAAAAGCCCTGGTGAAATACAAAAAACAAGACGGTGCAAGCCTACAGACCACAGAGAAAGCCACCATTACTAAATATGTTCCTCAACAACCTTTATTTTTTATGTCTAAACGCCGTTTCATGCTTCTTGCGTTCAGCTCGGCCGGTGCATTGCGGAAGGCAATATGACGCAAACACGGTATGGCTGGTTGCGGAGGGTCTGATCGCCAAGCCGCACACCTCCAAGACTTTGTAACAATGCCGACGCACTCGCATACATCGCGTTGCAATGATTGGCTACAGGAGAGAATAAGTCCGCTCTTTGAGCCGCTCTGACTGCAATCAGTATGAAAGACCAGACGGTTCGCTGCGACCATGCGCACCATCCGCAGCGTGCCGTCCGCAGAAAAAGAGGAGACAAAATATTAGACTTTTTTTCTCCAATGGAGCAGTTCTATTTCCCGTGCTGTGCGCACCATATCAGGACTACACCGGCAATACACAATGAACACATTCAAAGGGATTCGGACTAACTTACTTAGATAGGTTAAAGTTAAAAATTACAACAACAGGGATTGGCAGAAAGTAACAGGCCCAATTTCTGAGAAAGAAAACTAAATGAAAAAAAGCAATGTGGCCATAAAAAGCTGGTAAGAATACCACAAAGCTGAAGAGATGCATTGAGGCTCACCACAAAGAAATTGAGGTGCAGCTCTCATTGTTTTATAATAGTTTTAAAGAGAAAATTGGGCCCCAGGCCAGTTGTTGAATCATGTTTCAAAATAAATATGCAAATTAGAACATGTTCCATGTCATTAAACTGATACCATCAGACCACTAGACCAGACACTTTCAGCAAATATGCATTCTTAATAATTTAACCTGTGTTTTCATCAGATAATGATAAGATAAAATCTTACAAAAAGATTATTAGATTTGGCTAGAATAGATTGTCTAAAATACAACAGTTTTCATTTCATTAGAAAAAACTAAAATAGTTACAGTTTTCTTTGACTAATATAAAACTGAAATGCTCAGACTTTGAATCAACTAAAACTTGACTAAAATAAAACAGGGAGAAGTTGGCTAAAAAAAAACTAACAAGGGCCATTGGACTTAGGACTACGGTTGGGTATCGTTTTTTTTTTTTTTTTTTTTTTTTCAATACCGGTGCTAAAACGATACTTTTAAAATGGTTCCTGTGTCTAAACAGTGCCTGAACCGATACTTTTAAAAAGATTTTTAAATATTTAAAATATTTAAATATAATATATAAATAATATAATATTTGGTAATGCTCTTACAGGGTGACCTCTAGGTCACCCTGTGTTGGCTGAGTCCTGCAGCAGCGCGGGTTTGAATCCGACCTGCTGCCCTTTGCTGCGTCATACCCCAACTCTCTCCCCTTTTCATGTCTATCCATAGTCTCTACTACTAATAAAAGGGAAAAGCCCTATAATAAAATAAATAACATATTTAAAAAAGAAAAAAGGAGACTGTTTTTCCGACAACGGCAGCTGCAGACCGTTAATTCTCGGTGTTGGAATCCTCTACAGTGAAATAGATTCACACCATTTAACGTCAGCTGTCAGCATGTGTTTAATCCATCTGCTAGCTAATGGTAGGCTAACGTTACCTGCTGCCAAGAGTATTATGTTAACTATCGTTTGTCACACGCAGCGATGCTTTTGTTGATTCTAATGTCCGTTTCGGAGCATCAGAGGGCAGCGCTGGCATTTCAGTAGCACCGAAGTGATGCACCAAAATCCGCGTTACTATTTGGTCCGTTAGATACCGGTTGTTAAGGCAACGGTGACATATTAGCACCGGGTGTCGGTACTAGGGATATAAAAATTACCGGGTGCTTCAGCACCCCTAAAAATAGCCTAGCGCCGCCTATGACTTGCAGTGATGGTGTTGTCTCACTTATGAATACTGAGTACTGTAAGTCTCTACGGATAATAGCGTCTGGTGCTGTGATTGTAAAAGTAGTTCAAACAGAAAGCTGAATGCGCTCAGCTCACATTTCTTACATGTTGCATTTATAGTAGCCATGACACAGAGCCATAAATCATTCACACTGCAGTGTACTGTATGTTTGTCATGCACTCATGTCATTATGCAAACTCCAAATAAGTCTAAATTGATTTAAGTGCAGGTCAGCTCACCACTAATCCTGAAATTTAAAAAAAAAAAGGTTACGAACAGACCTGGACCTAAGTCACCACACACACAAATGACTTCCTTAACTGCTCTCATGAATCTAAGGGGACAGTGACATCACATTTAGGTGCTATCTTTGAATCATACCCTCATCACCCATTCTAATTAGTAGCACCAACAATGGCTGCCACGTTTTCTCTCTACTGCTACAAGCTGTTGGCTCCAGAATAAATGCTCTATAAATCAGAGCTCAGTGAAAGAAGGTGAAATCACATGCACACAAAGGCCACACATGCGCACATTTATGGGCATGAGTGAACACGAGCAGGCACATGTATCCAAAGTGTAGACACCCCCCACATACATTTTGTACATGCACACACAACCCTTGCACCACAGCAACCAACAATGTACGTGAAAGGTCTTGTGTGGTTGTCTGGGGAGACAGAGAGGTGCGTTGATCTCAGAAGAGCAGTGATCAAAAGAAGCTCGTCTTTGATAAGGATACTAATCATACTCAGGCTTGGTTATGCTTATGACTACAACACAACCAAACACTCCAACTATCATCAGTACTTCATCAAATGGAACAGCCTAATCAGTCTGCAAAGATGACTAGATGCATAGAGAACAGCTGATAAGTTTTGTTATGTGTAATAGAGTGCATTTTAAGAAAGCACTGATCTAGATGTAATATACTATTTACAGTATTAAACAATTTACAGCCTTGTAAATTGACTACAAGACAACAAATAAAAATATAAAGTCTAAAACCGTTTGGTACAGGACATTCAGTTTGTTATGCAAGAAATAATCTGTCTATTACTCACACACGCTGAACAGAAATTCTGGAACATAAGTTTTAGAATAATGGCCAATGAGCCACTGTTAAATGTTTATATTTTTCTGATCCGTAACCCCAAAAACCGTTGTACATACTGAACTGTGAATTTTGAAAACCTTACACCCTTAGTAGCTAGCAAGCTATGCAGGGAAATTAGGTCAATAGTGAGCTATATATATTAGCTGGATACATGGTTAAACAAAATTGCTCTTACCAGTGTATCGCCGTGTGTATTTTGTCCATAGTGAATCCCCAAAATGTGCCAGTAAGAGTAAATGCCGTAAACATATTCTTTGTAAATCTTTACAATCATTCCCGAACAAATCAAAAGGCCTGCCTGTAGCACGATCCAAATGTACTTAAAAACTTGCCATTTTCAGTATGTACCGTTGCTCAGAGGTTCCTCGAGCGACTGGAGATTAAAGTTAACACAAAGAAAGCAGAAAGCAAGGGACATCCGGCGGAACTATCGGCAGTGCAGGAACTATCCGTAAATGAACCATTGTCAATCCAGACTAGATGTGAACAAACCACAGACAGTTGTCTTATTTAGTGACTCACAGCAGTGCGTTGCTGCAGTTCATGGCGGTGGGCAGCTGCAGAATGAATATAGGGAAAACACAATTGATATTTGGCATAAAAAAAAAAAAAAATACAATTATAGTGTTCTAACAATTATAGAACACTGAGAGAGGTATTGCAGTAAGCTGCTCCAGAGCAGGGCATTGACAATCAGCACAAAGGCTTTTTTAAGAAGTAAAATTCATAGGTAAATAGACAAAAAACAAGCAATCTATTTCCTTCTATTAATTAGATGAGGTTCGCCAATTACCTATATGGACAAAATTCATTTCTCAAGTGGTGCAGTCAGTGAAAACGTTCGATAAGATGCAAGTACTGTAGAAGAGTATCGCACTCCTATGTGCTAAATTAGCAATTTAATGAGCATAATGTCATTGTGAAAAGGTAATTAAGTTAGGTAATTCCAAACAATACATTCGACTGACTGTGACTCATTGGTAAAGATAAAAAAATATATATGTAAAGATAAAGCTCTTGAATTTTTTAATTGCCTTTATTTATTTTTATTAACGATAGTGTACTGAACATTTGTTATGGCGACAGGTTCAAGTTTAGAGGTTTAACTGTGAAAACATTTAAGACTTTAGTGCTAAACTAAAAAAAAATTATGATAATGATTATGATAATGATGAATAAACGTAATAAAAACAAAAGACTAAAAGTCTTGTTAGTAACCATTACAAACTTAACTGCCGAACTGGGATCACACTTGAACAATTAAGACGTTTCCTTTTATTATTTTCTTCTGTCTCTTTCACGGTGTGAATAAAGACATGACTCTAGATGGACGTGTAATGAAAAGCTGAGGTTTAATAGTTGCTGCATCTCTCTCACAAACACCCTCTCTGCCTCCTCACCAGCCACACAGCAGTTTACAACACAGGTTCAACCGAATATGACAAATGCTCAACGTTGTTATCACTCAAAGGTCAAAATCAATTTGTTTAATAACCTAGGGAACAAAATACCACAAAGGTCCTTTTGCCTGAATGTGTGCGATTTAACTAAAGCCTCACCACTGTGTGCCTGCCTGCCCCTCATTTGCTGGATTTGAGCTAAGCTTTTTAGCTCTACTATAGAGTGAGCACAGGGCTCAAAGGGCAGCAGTGTTGGTTGGTGGCTTGCTAACTTGCTTGGCTGTTAAACCTCTTTTGTCCAGTTGGTCATAAGGAGTGGCCTCTGCCTTTAAGGATTTTAGACTTCTCGTTTGTACCAAAGCCAGAACCAAAATGCTGCAAATATAACTAAAAAGTCAGATGCAATAAATAGATCCACAATTGTGTCTTTTCCACCATCCTTATTTTTCTCTCTCCTCTCCAATGACATGCTGTTGTCATTTAAGCAACGCCCACTTCCAGGAAGAAAGAGGAGAGCTGCATTTCAAGTTATTTACCTAGTATTTCATTGCCCAGTGTTGAAGGGGGATTATTGATTCTGACTGAGGCCGGATTATCGTCAGATAAACAAAACACTCAAAAAGCCACAGCGGACAAGGCACCATGTATGTGACACAGATAGGGCACCCTTTTTTGCTGTGTGTCATAGTGACAATGAGCACATGTGTGCATGTAAACACTAAATCTCACATTCGCACATATGGACACAAAAACATCAAAACACACACAAACACAAAGTGCAGATGATATGAGTATCTCCACTGGGAAAACAAAGTCTAACACTTAACCCTGAGGTACCTAGACAGGAAGACAAGAAATCAAGGAAAACATTGTCTGTGGGAAATGGCTTTCATCTTGTTTAGTCAGATGAGTATAAATGGTTGCACGGCAGACAGTCAAGATATCTATCCACAGATTTCAATGTTAGTTGGTGAAGGAAAAAGTGGGAAAACTTTGTCCATCTGAAATCACATTTACTGGAAGACGCTGTGAAACATGCTCACACCATCTCAAGGAAAACCCACATACAAGGTCTTAACATGCACACAAAACAGATACTTTTCATTTAGTTAGTTTATACATGAACAAATCAAAATATTGTCTGTGTGTGTATGGTTAGTTTGTGCGTATTTATGATGTAATCCAAGAGCAGAGACCAGAATGTCATTAGTCAGCAGATGCAGTGGACCACATCATTAGTCACTCTGACACCCACTTCTGGCCCCTTCTTTGTTGATGAGGCCGAGCTAAACAACTACCCTTCTCTTAATACACAAACTACTAAATACTTACACATTCACACAACCCCTCCTCTTCCGCAAAAACAGGAAAACGGTTTAGCATCTCAAGTCTCACAGAGAGACTACAGGTTAGCATGGACAGAGAAGCAAACTGCTGCATGTTCACAAAATTAACAGAAAACAGCAGAGAATGCCAATTTCCACAATTCAGTTCACAAACAACCGATCCAGAATCAAACATCAGCTCAACACCAAATCTTCTGGGCAGGTTGTGAATGGCAGGGCAAAATGACAGGGTGCCAACTGTGTCACAGCAATGAGCTCAGAGCCTCCATGACTCTGACATTTAGCAGGATGCTGCAATTTGTCAGCCTCTCAGTCTGACTCACACATCCACAACAGGGGACGCTCATGAAACACATTACCTTTAGGCCTAATAGTGCTGCATCACAGAACTGTGTGTGTGTGTGTGTGTGTGTGTGTGTGTGTGTGTGTGCGTGTGTGTGTGTGTGTGTGTAAAATTGATGATGTATGTGTGGTTCCCCCTCAATTCCATAAAACGACTGGTGGAAATATATTTTGACATAAAATGAAGAAAAACAGGTTGGTAGACAAAACATCAACATGTTCCTCATGTTCATCTTGTAAAACTCAATCAAAGCCGATTCATGAGACCGTAAAAAACAAACAATGACAACAGACCTGGGCTACAGGGTAATTAGGCATTCAGTGACAGTGTTTCCTTTAGGATTTTTTTTGACAGTGGGGGGCAGGTCTTTCCAAACAACAATATATATTGATATTCTGCATCAGAGCTTTTGTACCAAGAGGCAATTCATTTTCAAGGCCAGCAACGAGAGTAACTCACAACAAGTGAGTGAAGAAGGAGGAGGGCTCTCATGTGAAGTCACTGTTTCGTTCTGATAACCACAGGGCACGTTGGAGAGGAAAGTAATGGTATAACCTCGGTTTTCTATGTTATTGTTACAGAGGCCTTCAACTTTATCCTAAATCTCTCTCCTTCATATCGGTGATGTATAAAGGGCATGCAGTGGCATGGCCATCACTGTAAGAGAATATCTTGATGGCCACTTTTCCCCATGAAGAATACCGTAAGTTATTAAAACACAGACTACTGAAAAGTGCAAACTCTCTGTAGTCTCTTATCATTATGCATGAAGTTTGGAAAGGATGTCTTGGAAAGGGTGGCGCTGACTTCTGAGGCAGTTTTAGGTTTTTGGGCCACACAGTCAGACACAGATTTGAAGTCCAATCATAATCAAACATTTACTCACACATTACAGACCCAGCTGCAAATACACATTTACAAATTTGCACACACACACACACACACACACACACACACACACACACACACACACACACACACACACACACACACACACACACACACACACACAGTGTCTGCTCTGCTCTTACCCGAGCGTTGTCATAGTAACGATGGTGTACCAGAAGGAGGCTGGGATGCTGGTGAATTTGCTGGAGCTTGAACCCTTCTCTGCGTAGAACATGACGGTAGCAAAGATAATTATGGCCATAGTGAGGGAGAAAAGCAGGAAGCCCAGCTCCGAGGCACAGCTCTTCAGTGTGTAGCCCAGGATGCGCAGGCCCTGCGAGTGACGGGAGAACTTAAAGATGCGGAATACGCGGAAAACACGGAGTGTCACAAAAGCGCCACTCACATCCTCGTTGTCAGTCATCACCAGGCCGATGTAGTAGGGCAAGATGGCCACCACATCAATGATGCTCATGACGGACCTCATGAAGCGGTAGCGGCTTGGCGCAGCAAACAAGCGCATCAGGTACTCCACGGTAAAGATCATGACACAGGCCGTATCCATGCAGAAAAACGCCACGGTGTAGCGTACACCACACGGCACTTCCTTCTGATTGGGCGACGAGCCGCAAGGCACCGTCTCCACCACATTGGTGATGACAGAGACAGCAATGAAAAAGCCAGTGACGTAGTAGAAGACAAGGGCCATGGTGGAAGTGTGGGGGTTCTCGAAAGCCCGCCACATGGTCTCCCTAAAAGTCATGTTGGGCAGCTTAGCGTCCTTGTTGTCCTCCTGGTCATCCATTAGACGCTCTGCATTCTCCCTCTTCCTATCCTTGAACTCTTCGTAGCAGCAGTCACCGATGATCTCTGAGATGATGCCAAAGAAAGCCAACTCCTCCTCATAGGAGGAGATGCACTCATAGCGTGGATAGTGGAGCTTGCCTGTGCGGTAGAAGTTGAGCACGTTGCGGAACACGTCAGGGTCCCGATCGAAGAAGTACTCTTTGGTCTCCTCGTTATAGAAGAACTCCTTCTCTGAGCTCCCCAGTAGGGTGTCTGGAAAGCGGTCTAGCGTGTTCCTCCAGGTCTCGAAGCGCCGTCCACTGACATTAAGAATGATTAGCTCATCCTGACGCTTGTTCTTCTCAGTGGGAGCCACTGGCATGGGCAAATTGGCAACAGGCATCCAGCCGATCGCTGCTGCCCGGGCAAAGGGAAGCCATGCCGCTACTCCTGCCGCCATGCTGTGTCCGGCTTGGGGCGTCAGGGGGGAACAAGTCCAGCACCTTCACAACCAGCTTGACATCAGCTCATTCACCCTCTAAAAGGCTAGAGAGTGAGAGAATTTGTATGGTTAAGGACAGGGAGTGCTGATTTGATCAGAAGAGTGAGAGCAAATGATGAGCAATTCAAAAATAATATGGGATGAAAATGTAAGATAAATTAATGTTACAGATTTAAGGATAAGGATTGTAAAAAAAAAAAAAAAAAAAAAAAGAGCCAGTAAATGAAGGGAATGAACATAACAATGAAGACGAAAATGAACAATACAACTCATATCCTAAATGGTCTCGTTGAGACAGCAATAAAGTATCTTTAATGGAAATCAAATGTAACCTCACACTTAAGGTGAGAAACCTTTACAGTGTACAATATGAAGTATATTTAGTTATATTGCTTTATAGTTGCCTATGCTTTAATGTGATTACAGGGACATACTGTAATTTCCAATAAGCATCATCTTCCCCATAATTACTTTAAGGCAATATTTCTCATATTCCTTCTATTGGGTTACAGTTAAGAAGCAGGACCACAGCTTACTGCATGTTATAGTTAAAAAAAAAAACTGAAGGCAAGCAAAGCAATGGCATCATAAAATTGTCTACAGTATAAAGGCCTAGGTTTTTGTGTTTGTTAAACTCCTTGGTATAAACAGGCACATTTACAAGGTTGTAGAGAAATACAAGCAAGAGATTAGAAACCTGTTGAGTTCTAGATACAAAACAGAATATGCACATTTATTTTACTTAAAATTAATGAAAGAATTTGAGGATTAGTCAGGTCAAATTCACGATTTAATTTAGTAGCATGTAACCCGATTCCAAACAAGCATTTTTGACAATTCTTGATGACAACTTGGCCACTACCCTCAACGCGGAAAAAGCAAAAGCGATTCATTTTGTCGAACAGGTTGATAACTAAATACAGCTGATATCGACAGCTTTATCTTCGATTCTTCAACTCACCGATTCAAAATTCTCCATCCGAAGAAACACGAGCTTCTTCCAGAGCAGTTTAATTACAAGATGTAGGTTTGGTTATTTCTGAAAGCGTGTCTGGGGAGGGGGGATTACCAGGACAGAAGAAGTTATTGTGCGATGAGGAGAGCCACATTAGACAAACGCTACTGCTGAGGTGAAAGAGGAAAAGTAACGGAGACGGACGTACCACAGCTGTTTTAATTCAGTTTCCATTATGCGAGCGGAGATATAAGAGGACTCCGACGTGAAGACCGTCTTTCGTTGGCTTTTCGGGATGAGTGGTGGGAAGAGACGGAGGAGGAGGAGCGCTCTCTCTCTCTCTCTCTCTCTCTCTCTCTCTCTCTCTCTCTCTCTCTCTCTCTCTGCGGAGGGCGGACTGTGGATCAAAACTGCATTTATTGGAAACCTTGACCAGGAACGAAGCGCAGTGTTTTACGCACTGATGATAACCTTTTTTTAAATGATACACCCCTCCCCTCGTCACTCAGAATGAATTGGCAAAGGGGGTTCCTCTCCTCAGAAGAAACATGGATAAGCTCATCTATCAATGTATAAGTACCTGCATTAATATACTATTTTCACATATCAAAGGCAACGGCTGCCAGCGCTGAGTTAACCACAGGATAGGCCTCCCAGCAGGGGCGTAGCTGAGAATTCAAGAGCCCCTGAAACAAGATCATTTTGGATGCTTTGGGCTTTTGAGCGGTGCGAGTGAACCGAAACTAAAATTGTGGGTCAGACAGCTAAACAATGGGCTGAACACCCTATAAAGCTCTGTAAGCTGAGGGGAGTTACAGATTCAGGTGATTATTCTCTGTAGGTTTATGTAAACGACCCCTTTCACATTGTCATTTGACACATTAATATAAACTGATTAACTAATTGTCCTTTGTGTGATTAATAAAGTTATTGAATTACATTTATTCTCTCCTGAACTGTGGATCCAAACTGAACCAGTGGAAAACCTCCTCAAACCCAATGTGCATAGTCAATTTTGATTAGAGAGACCCAGTCCAAACAGACCCAAGGATAATTGGATCTGAACAGACCCAAATAGAGAGAGAATACTGCTGCAGTCTAAAAACTCAATGGTGTTTTTTGCCCCCAACGGCTCCTCCCAGGCAGCGCTGCAACCACTGCCTCCAAAGCACCTAACCCTAACCCTAACCATTGCCTAATTGACTTCAAGGCAGCGCTGCGACTGTTGACTTCAAGGCACCTAACCCTAGCCCTAACCATAACCATAACCAGTGCCTAATCCTAGAGCCGTTGGGGGCAAAAAACACAGATAAACAGTATAAAAGAGCAGCAATTTTGATAATAATGCCCAAAGAACGAATGTAAAATTATGGAAAATAATTCCAAAAGTAATTTGTTTATACGCTTCACAGACTAATAGAAATAATGCAGTTTTTTCCGATTGCTAAACAACAGTGGGCACAACTGGTGTCACATGTGCAAAACTCAAACTACAGTCTGCACTACCAACAGTCACATGAGCTAAACAATTCACATCACCTGCAAAACAGGCTCAGTGCAGCCAAATACTATGCACAAATTACAAACTTTTTCATCTTTACAGTTTGAACAATTTGAGTGACTTTTACACTACTCAATAGTTTATTTAAGGACAAAATATAGATTTTACATAAGGTAAAAAAGAAGGAATGAAAATCAGCAGTTTTCTTCAATAAAGTATTTTGTCTCTAGTAATTTATGGAATTACTGGGGAAAAAAAACTAAAGGTACATACGTAACAGTAACAAAGAATAGTGTGACTAATCATGCCTTGCTCCAGCATCATGTGGCAAGTTTTCTTCATCACATTGGATGTCTGCATCATCTCTAAATAAAAAGGAATGTGGTGTTTCTATTGCTTTCACCGCCATTACTTTCTGAAAAACAGTAAGAACGCAGTTTTACTATTGTAAAGATATAGTGTTTTTCACTTTTTTTTATAGCTGTGTACATAATCTCAGACATCTTACCTGGACATATTGGTATCTTTGCTCTTTTACCTGTTTCTCTCAAACCGTATAGTGTATATATATTTCGTGTTTGTATACAAAAAAAGGCTTTCTGAGCTTTCTCTGTATAAATACCGTATATGTTCACTAACTAGTCTAAAATAAGACACCTACTTAGGCTTTCAGCTAAAATTGCAATCAGCAGTGTTTGATAGGCACCAGACTGAAATCTAGGCTATTCTGTTTTGAATGTGTGGTTAACAGTTTTGACAGCAGTGTGTTAGCATTTGAACAAAGTGCTGTAAATCTACAGTGTTGTGCACGTTGTGGTTAAAGTCATGGGATAAGTGTGTGGAGTTCTGAAAACTGTGTTCAAGCAATGAAAAACGATCTAGAGTTTGGTCCACATGAATTGCTGCTGTGCAGACTGTTTTGCACATGTGACTCCAGTTGTGCCCACTGTCGTTTAGCAATCGAAAAAAAACTGTAAAATGACCGTAGCATTTTGACACATTTATGATTTTCAGCAACTGCTCCAGCAATAAAACATTCTGTAGCCAACTGGAAGAGATAGACAGGAGATCAGTTTACTGTCATTGTGAAACAAATTCCAAAATTTGCTAATAATTGTCATTGAATAGCATAAATCTTTTACAGAGGTTATTCATTTTGAAAGTGATTATGATGCCCAACGCGATCAGAGGGCATTACAGTTTTTTCCGATTGCCAGACGACAACACAGCAACACCATAGACTTCAACGGAGACCAGTGAAGTCAATTAGAAGCACCTTTCCGATGATGGCTAAGCAGCCTCAAACTGAGCTTGACGACGTAGATGTGATGTGAGCAACCTGTGTGAAATTTGTAAGTCTTCTGGTAGCTGTGCCAAGAGAAATCTGAATCATTCCGAATCATGCAGAGACGGAGAGTGAATAGGAGCTGTCCATGAGCGTAGGAGCAGGAGCAACTTTTGGTAAGTATTCTGATTCATTATTTTTTTGCATAGTATTTATTTATTTTAAAATATAACGCCAGTACGCCATATTACAGTTTTTTTCGATTGCTAAACAACAGTGGGCACAACTGGAGTCACATGTGCAAAACTCTAACTATAGTCTGCACAGCAGCAGTTCATGTGGACCAAACTCTAGTTCGTTTTTCATAGCTTGAACACAGTTTTCAAAACTCTACACACTTATCCCATGACTTTAACCACAACGTACACAACACTGTAGATTTACAGCCCTTTGTTCAAATGCTAACACACTGCTGTCAAAACTGTTAACCACACATTCAAAACAGAAGAGATTTCAGTCTGGTGCCTATCAAACACTGCTGATTGGAATTTTAGCTGAAAGCCTAAGTAGGTGTCTTGTTTTAGACTAGTTAGTGAACATATATGGTATTTATATAGAGAAAGCTCAGAAAGCCTTTTTTTGTATACAAACACCAAATAAGAATGAAACAATTATACACTGTACCGTTTGAGAGAAACAGGTAAAAGAGCAAAGATACCAATATGTTCAGGTAAGATGTCTGAGGTTATGTACACAGCTATAAAAAAAAAAAGTGAAAAACACTATATCTTTACAATAGTAAAACTGTGTTCTTTCAGAAAGTAATGGCGGTGAAAGCAATAGAAGCACCACATTCATTTTTATTTAGAGATGATGCAGACATCCAATGTGATGACGAAAACTTGCCACATGATGCTGCAGCAAGGCAGGATTAGTCACACTATTCTTTGGTACTGTTACGTATGTACCTTTAGTTTTTTTTTTCCCAGTAATTCCATAAATTACTAGAGACAAAATACTATATTGAAGAAAACTGCTGATTTTCATTCCTTCTTTTTTACCTTATGTAAAAATTTGTATGTTATACAATCTATATTTTTTCCTTAAATAAACTATTGAGTAGTGTCAAGTCACTCAAATTGTTCAAACTGTAAAGATGAAAAAGTTTGTATGTTCTGTATTGGTGTTTGACGCTAGTGTTTTTACCCTCAGTGTGTTCTGAGTGACAGTGTGTGTTATCTCAGTGAGGATTGTTCATAGTGTTTTGCTGCACTGAGCCGGTTTTGAGACGTGTGTGAAGAGTTGTGTTGCTTGGAATGAGTTTTGCAGGTGATGTGAACTGTTTAGTTCAGGTGACTGTTGGTAATGCAGACTGTGGTTAGAGTTTTGCACGTATGGCTTCAGTTGTAACCACTGTTGTTTAGCAATCAAAAAAATTGTAAACACAGTAACACACAGACCTGAGACCAATGGCAGTAAAACAGATCCTACCCTACCTGATTAGACTGAGTATAATTTGGACACGGTACGACCAGATTTGATCCTCCGAACCATGTGGACCCTGTGAAGAACTCTGCGGTCCAGTGGATATCTACACTCTACCTTTCAAAGACATAGGAGGGCAACCAAACCTAGCTGCAATAAAAATAAAACGGCATAAAATAGCATTTTGCTGTATCTCTTTAACTGGTAGAGTCTGATTAATGGTACATCTCGACCCTTGATATTTTCAGTTTGCATTCTTTTCTGGGGGCCTGGGTGACTACAGAGTCTGGGAATCATCTCTACATGTAAGTTGAAAGCAAAGCAAAACAACAGGGCTCCAGTGGAAAAGTTCTCAGAGCAATCACTGTCTGCACTGACGAGAAACAGGTTCAGCACATACAGTAAGTCGCTCTGTCTTACTCAGCCTATGCACAATCCTCTACCTTTTACACCACACAATACTGCATCATCTATGTAATTCCTCTGGGCATTGGGGAAAACTCATACTGTACTGGGTTAGTTAATGTTATTCTGATGGACATACAGGAGTTGATCTAGTTTGACCTTTTCAGCGCCTTACTTAAACATGTCAATCAAGCCTGCAATATGTGACACAGCATCAATACTAAAACTCATAACTGGGAGGAGAATAATTTGTGCTAGAACATGGTCATCTATATTCAGACTCAGACTGTGTCAATGTCTCTCTCTTCCCACGTTATTCAATGCTTTGCAGAACAATATGCAGCCCTAATTGAGTCAACAGGGATCCTATCCCAACAATACGTACAGTCCACAGAATATCAATAGGGTCAGGAAACACAGCTCAGACATACTGCAACACATATGGTTATCCTATTATGGTTATGGATATACAGTGCCCAATATGTAAAATGTATACTTCTGCGCACCATATTACTCACCATAAAGTCACTCACACGCTTGTTTGAAAATGACAAATTGCTAGTTATTTAGACATACAGCCACACACATTCAAACACGCACACAGACATACTTGTTTATGCCTCTGTGCCCTTGTACAGCTATCCTTAGAAGAACCTTTGACTCAATTAAGTCCCTGACGGTAAACTGGCCCCTTGATAAAATAATGAATGGCCAAAATGACCTCACCTTGTGAAAAATGTCCCCACTCCTTAAACTCAAACTGGCTGTCACAAGAATATAAATTAAATAGCACACACACACACACACACACACACACACACACACACACACACACACACACACACACACACACACACACACACACACACACACACACACACACACACACACACACATACAATCACTCAAATACTCAAATACAGAGACACACTCTTCTGCACGGAGACAGGCCTTTTCAAACGATGAGTCTGTGAGCGGTTCCAATAATTCAAATGTCACTGAACAACAAGGTGGGTTGAATTTCATGGTCAACTGCCCTCTGTAATTATCTGAAGACATTACACTGACATTAAAATTCATAATCCTTTCAGTCCTACAGTGCCTCGAGAAACAAACAAGTTTCAGTGACAAAACTGGGAGGATTAGTTGAGTTGAGTAGGCCTATTTAACGGTGGTCCGAAGAGAGACAAGCGCAAACGTGGAAAAATCATTCCCAACAGTGAGACTCCACTGAGTCCACCACTTTAAAAATAATGCTAAATATGAAGTTACAGCCAGCAGCTAGCTGGCATTGCTTAGCATCCATGTTTTATGTTGTTTGTGGTATTGTACAGATTTGAGAGGTATTTATCTAACTCAAATTTGCTGTGATCTTATACTGCTTGAGCTGTTGTTTCTTTGAAGGAAGAAGTCACCCTCAAATAGTGCATTATGCAAAGTTTAATAGTGGGCACAACATAAGTGTATTATTTATCATTTTGAATGAATATGTACATTTGAGTACACACTCAACAGATACATGAATCTCTATGTGGGAAGCCTTCTGCTACGGCATTATTTTCATTCTTTAAAACATGTTAAACATTTGTGATACGTGTGGAATCGAAGCAGAGAATGCTGTCCCAACCTGATGCCGTTTTCATGTGTATTTGTGTCTTACAGCAAAAATTAACCTCCTCTGTGAAAGATGCAACTTAAAAGTTTTCTGATGGCCCCCAAAGGGCAAACAGCTCTGATCTAATGACTACAATTTACTGATAAAAATGCTGAGGTAAAGGTGACAATTAATTCCCCTCTTCTATTGGGCTCACTGCCGTTACCTTGATACCTCTGCTGACTCCTGACTGCTGATGGCCACCTCAAGGCTGGTACACACACACACACACACACACACACACACACACACACACACACACACACACACACACACACACACAGCAGTCATACATAAACAACTGCATATTCAAATGCACAACCCATATTTCTATTGTATGCACTTTCTTCACATGAGTAAACTCTGAGGCTTTTATTTTGACATTTCCCTGGTTGTACATTTGTTTGTTTGCTGGCTATCTTCAGTTCAATTATTCATACATTTACCAAAACCTGCCTTCTTAGTTTGTCTAATCCCCATTACTGTAAGTATCTGAAACCTTCATTTGGGGATTTGACTGTGGTGGAGTTTATCCTTGGTGTGCCAAATACTGACTTGGCAGCCCCTGTGTCTACTGTTCAGGGAGGTAGTTAGTGGCATGGGAGGGGGTTATAGTTGTGCTGTTGGCCCCATTCCAGCACCCAAAGAGCAGCAGACCCTGCACCCATTCCAACCCTGTAAAATGTCACGCTTTTTCTGATGCCCAAACGGAGTTGGCTCTCACAAAGGGGGAGCAGTGCTGCCAAAGCAAGCTCTGTGTATTACTTCAAATCAACTTTTGATTTGACTGTATATCATTGTGCTCATTCCAGGAAAGTAGCAATAAGCACTGTTTAGTTCTTACTTATCATTTGAGTAAGATGGCTCAGAGTTGGAAGTTTGTTGTAGCTCAAAGGTACAGGACAAAACCCAATCAAAATGTTATGATTGTGCCAATGTAAGGAATATGGGAAACTAGCGACTAAACTAAACTAACTAACAAGAGTTAGTTCCACTGGGTACTTATCTATGTTATGTAAGAGCCAACACTGAGCTCGCAATTACTGTAACAAACAGGCTGGAGGATCATTTTCACCCTCAGACAGGGATGCTGCTGGGAGAAAAGCCCTGAAACTCACCTCTAACTCTACTCCCAACTTTCTCTTTCATCACTCTGCTCCTCAGGGCAGAGCAATTAGAGGTGTAAAGAGGTCGTTGTTATTCCAGACATATACTGACTCTCACACAAAATCTAGCGCCAACACACGCCCAACCGCCCTGTAAACACATGCGGACCCTACAGCAGCATGTTGCAATGTGTTCAAGAAATGAGGTAGTCTGTATTCTTTCATCACAGACAGCTGTATATTCATTAATGATGTATCATACACACCTGATGATCTCCCAAAGGCACTATGGAACATGATTAAAAACCTAGACCTTTTTGATACATGTACCATCTATGGCACATGTATCATGTATATTACTATGCATATTCATTTTAACATCACATATTTGCCAGTTATTTTGATGAGCTGGTCTTTTGGGAAGGCCACTCATTTGAAACCCACTAGTTTAATTTTATAAAATAGATGTATAAAAAGAATAGGTTTGTGTATCCCCAATGCAGGGAAATGAATTATAGCACAATTTATTGTTGATAAACAGAAGCAGAAGACTGGATGGTATGGTAGTATCATTTTTGATTTGCACTTTGTCTTTAACTTTAGAGACTTTAACAGCTGACACAGTGAAACAAAAGAGCTTTTTTAATTGATTTTGAAGTGATGCTCATAGAGCATTATGTGCCATCTTATTGTGAAGAGTGCATTATAATGAAATTAGAACCTGATTTAAAATACATTATGGATATGGCATTATGCTTTTAGGTCTGCATTAGCCTTGCATCTCTTCCGACTGGTTTTCTTACTGAGAACCATAAAGCAACATTATGTTACTATTTTACCTTAAAGGGATACTTTGCCAATATTCAACCAACTTTGTGTTATAATAATGTTGTTAATATGTGTAAATGAACTATGTTAAACTCCCCTCCATGTTACCAGTGCCCATATCTCCCTAGGAAGCCATCAAATGATGCAAAACACGTCACTTGGAGTTTTTCTGCCGAAGCTAGGGCTGTTTCTGTAACTACAGACTGTACTTCAGCATACGGACACAAAGAATATAGAAGTGCATCAAGAACGAACTTCACTTGTAAAACTAGACATTGCTGATAAAATATAAACCATGATACTGTCACCTAAAATGTTTTCAGAAACATATTTGATTGTTTGTTAACAGCCGGACGCCATTCTGCGCAATACGGACGAGCTTGGCGAGCCACTAGTGGGAGCGTTTATTGGTCCGATGCAGCGCTGTGCATTCTGGTAGTTGTAGGTTTTCTACCTTTTAAGCGAAAGGGAATACCACAGCATCTTGTCTCAGTTTTCTCTGGCCATTTAGCACCAAGTAAAACAATGTTTGTACCATTCTACTGCATAGACAGCACAGTTTTATGACAAGACCCTTGGTAAAATACTTCTTTAAAATAACAGCTTCAAAATGTTTTTGATGATACTCTAACTTGTACTATGGAGAGTGATGCCTCACTGCCTCTGTCATTCCCACTTTCCACCCTGATTGCCTGTTCTCGCACTATGAAACTTTGCAGAGAGGGTTGAATCTCCTGGGTTGGATCTCCTGGGTTGGATCTCCTGGGATAAGTGCATAACACCTTATAAGATGATTTTGGTGAAACTGGATTATATTTTTTGGAGAAAATGTTTTCTGGTTTTACCTCTAATGTCCTCAGTGATTTACTGAGTTTCCTGATGGACAGTAAGCTTTACTTGTTGCTAAAGTAATGCTAACTGCTCCTAACTGGAAAAAAAAAAACAGGACATGTGTTATTTAACCATTCATTGTATTGTCTAATCACTTATGCAGATCAGGACCACAGTGGCAACAAGCCAAGTACTGCTGAGATCTCCCTTTTCCTAGAAGCCTTGTCAGGCTCCCGGAGATGTAGGTCCCTCAACATGCCCTAAGTCAAAATTAGTTTTTTTTTCAACCTAGTTGTGATCGATAGAACATGAAAGAGAAGGCGCACAGATGCTTTCTCACCAGGACTGAGGACCACCTCAAGAATGTTGGCTCAACTATTAAAAACCATAT
The DNA here is from genome assembly GCF_004354835.1 of Perca flavescens. NCBI lineage: Eukaryota > Metazoa > Chordata > Actinopteri > Perciformes > Percidae > Perca > Perca flavescens. The sequence goes on from NC_041337.1 coordinate 17,109,618, forward strand.
ATGATCTGCATTTGACCCTCAAACTCATGTTTGAATGATTGACAGGTGAGCTAAGCAGGATAGATCAACTGAAATAAAAGATAACAATACAATGCAAGAATGTGTGCTATTGCAGTAACACAGATTCCATGTTCACAATGTATTTTGAATAATTCACATTTATATTTTTCAGGAGTGAATATAATCACTTTCTGACAGCAGGACATCGCTCAAGTCTTCGTCTTCCAAAAAGAATTGCACTCATGGGACCAAGTAGCAATCTACCTGTCAGAGCCCTACCACCACATTTACATTGAACAGACACACTTTTCCCTTAATAAGTCACAGTCACTGTTGCACATAGAGCCAGAGGACACACACTGAGTGTAACCTTTTCAGAGCAACACGCAAACACAAACTTCCATACAACAGCATACTTTACTTTACAAGGTCAGGAATGAAATACAAAGGATGGTTTTTCTAGCTGCAATCTAAACACCTTCCACAGGTCATTCACACAAATGCTTTAATGGGACCAATATGACAAAGATAGATATATAATTTACAGTAGAACAGGTGGTATAAGGTTAACACCGTCAAATAGTGCTGGCACAATACAAAAACTCTGACTTTAACTTTTCTGTGTTTACTAAGTCTATGTACATATTTGATAGTAAACAACATCAGAATAATCAGGTAAATATGTGAACTAACTGTGCTTTATTTGCTATAATGTAAACCTTGACAACTGTGTGGCTCCAGGGAGGCAATATTTGTCTAACAATGTGGTTCACTGTCTATATCTTAACAACTATTAATTCATCTAGGAGTGACTTATTTTTTTAAGAATCACCAAATACATGTATTGACATGGTGTACAATAAAGTTTAGTAATGTGAAGAATATTTGCCGATTTGATCCCATCATGACGTCATCATTTTAAGGTGGGCTATGTGGCATTCTTCACTTGGTGACCCGCATGCAAATGAAAGATGTCATGCAGCACACAGACGTAAACACGGAGGCCACTATGTATGATTTTAAATCGTTTTGTGTAAATACACTAGGACTGTCTGCTGAAGGTGACACGTTCAATATGAATAAACTGTGAATACACAATAAAGGTTGAAAAAAACCCAGAAGTAACCAAGGTTATTATAGTTTTGCATTTTTCATTAGTTTTAACTTTTTTGTTTTTAAATTCAGTTTAGTTTTAATTAGTTTTTTAAAGCAGGTTTGCTAGTTTAGTTTAGTTTTTATTTTTTGAAAATGCTTAGTTTTAGTTTAGTTTTAGTCTTTTTTTGTAATATGGGTTATTTGTCAGGGGCAAGATTAAAAAATGTCAGGGCTTCATGGCTCTCATTTTAGCATGTTGTCCGCAGCGGGTTACCGGTGATTAATACGCCTATTTGGAAAACAATACCTCTGCTGTGTATCTTAAGTGTATTTCACCGTGTAAGTTTCTGATCGCTGGATACACTAACTTCACAACCAAATGCTTCTTCACTTCCTGAAAAATAACTCTGCTAGTTAAATCCATGCTTTACGTACCTGCAAGCCACTAAGCCTGTTTAGAAAATGCAATAATGCATATTATGCAGTGTTTCCTTAATGATAACAATGGCCAGGACAGGTTCTTTTATCTTCCTACTCTTCTAACTCTATAGGTGTAATGATATTAATACATAAATTTATTCCACTGCCGATTGATTATGTAACTTTACGATAATAATGATTAGACAGCTTCAACATCATTGTAAAGACAGCTGAGATATATAACAGCTAAGATATGAAACAGTCACCATACAGGATAAATATTCTGTATATTTTTGCCCCATTAATAGTAATAGTAAATAGTACTAAGTTAAGCAAAGTTTTTTTTAAATGTATCCACCAATGTGAAATGACCAACATTAAACCAACTGGAGCCTCCAGTTTCTTCTTCTACTTTATTAGAATGTGACAATTTTTCGGGACTCCCGCAGGTCATGGTATTCCCACGGGAGTCGTGCAGTACGGGAGTCAATTTCACTGTTGGTAACGTGATAGGGATGGAATAAAGCATAGAACTCAACGGGAGCGGGATGGAGCCGGAGATTAAATAAAAAATGATGCTGCAAGGGGCACACATAATGGATATTGGAGCACAAGAAAAATTAACTGATATCAATGTATTTGCCAATATTTCCTTTATTTTTGATAAGGATGTCATGAATCATTTTTCTTTTTGCTGATTATTGATTGATTTGTACTGAGTGGGACATTTAACAGTTGAAAAATATGAAGGACAAACAATGTATTGGCGTCACTGTCTCTAAAATACTTCAAACAGCTCTTGTATATAGCTACTGATTTCTCTATAAGGTTTGTTTAAGAATCGAAGAGGTTATACAATTATAATGGCACTTCCCCCTTCAGCACAAACACATAAGCAGGCACACAAAGATGTATTCCTTTCTGTAAACCAGACTTCTTATTAGACCAAGGTAAAAAGTAAAAAAAAACGATGTTTCTCCACTCGTCAAGCTAATGCTTCTATAAATTAGATTAATTGAGTATTCGATTCTCATTCCAGTGACTCCTGGAATACGCAGTTAAGTGTAGTAAATATCACTGTGGAGATTTTTGGCTGTGGAAATCTATCAGAAAGAGGGAGAGAAGCAGAATATTGCTCTTTGGTTCTTTGACAATTTTGCCAGTCCAGATAGTCATTAAGTACCATGCATAACAAAACAGCACCGGTTTTGCTTAATTAAACCAATCTCATTTCAAGGGTGGTTGTCTTTTTTTCCATTTGTATTAGAAGTTGGGAATCTTCTTGGATGATTACTTAAGTACCTGGAACTCCACTGCATCCTAATGGTGATGATGAGAAGTAATCATTTAAGGTTAATAAGGGTGCACAGCACTAATCAGGGCAGGACTGTCTGGTAAAACAGTTGCTGCCTCTTCAACCACCCCTTGTTATCACATTCATACATTTGGGGTTCTTTTTTTTTTCACTTCTTTTCTGTGTTTCCACTTCTTCTCACTTTGATCATAGGTCCACTGGGCATTACTGTAACCAAAGGACCTGTAAATGTCAACAAAATCATAAAAGAAAAAAGAAAAAAGTGTGACAGCCACAACCTCTGTCACACATGTGAGTGCAGGAACACATTTATTAAGATGGTCTACTGGGACCAAGATAAACACAGTCATGTAACACACACACACACACACACACACACACACACACACACACACACACACACACACACACACACACACACACACACACACAAAAAGGTACTCACCGGGTTCGGCAATGTAAGCAGTGACTTTGACAAGATCAAATGTAACTCAGGAGTAGCTGGCTGTCCTTTTGTAGTAGAGGAGAGACACTGATGACTGTTAAGGATAGCAGCAGACAGAGTAATGGTCTGGGGTGATGGTGAGCGTCACTTTTAGGTGGGGAGATAGGGAAGAGGCCAAGGCTTATGCAGTAACCACGGCAACACTGCCTTGAAGGACTAAAACATGGATGTTCTATTTCGTATAGGTTTCGCCCTCTAAGGGCTGTCGCTATTGGGGTTCATCCCTTCGCGCATGCGCAGTCGTGAAGATTTTCTTTCCCGCCCTTGCACCCAGCACGGGCCTCAACTACGTCCACAGATACTGTATATTAGAGGAGCGGAACCGTAGCTCTGCTCCCAGTTTTTCTTCAGCGTCAGCGTCCAGCTGTGTTTGCCTCTGTACCGGCTGCCGGACTGGCTACATCCTGCCGACGGTGAGGGGAACGGCAGCTGGGCAGACCGACAGGACCCTGGTGACACCCTGGAACTGCCGGGAAAGGATGTCTTCGACGGGCACAAGTCTGCTGACTCGATTCCCCCAGAAGACGGTTCTCTCGCCGGTTTTCCCTCCTCCCCTCTGGGAGGACTGGACCTCGAGACGGGTGACAACGCCACCCCACTACGGCTCTCCCCATCTCCGGAACGGCTAGGGGCATCCCCTCTACCACAAGCAGCTCCACTCTCCACCACTAAGGCTCTCTTCTTGGATCTGCCAGACATCATCAAGAAGGCATCGGACCTGAGAGGCATAGCAATGCTGGCTGATCTCCCAGCCCCTGCTCGCGGCCTCTTGAGTGGGCATGTGTATGTCCAGGAGCCGCCCTCCAAACAAGCTCCACTGTGGCCCCGCTTTTCGGCCATTTCATACTGCCACGAGGACTATGGAGAGAGGTTGGTTTTTGCGCACCCCCAGGTGAAGCGTTTTTTGAAGGGGGTCACCGCTCTCTCACACTCCAATGGGACTTAGCCCTGGTGCTTCAAGCTCTGGGGAAACCTCCTTTTGAGCCTCAGGCACAAGCCTCTCCTAGGTTGCTGTCACTAAAAACAGCGCTTCTCCTTGCCTTGACGTCAGCTAAGAGGGTGAGTGATTTATGCGTGCTGTCGGTTTCACCATCCTGCCTCTCCATTAGAGGGGACGAGAGCACGGACACTTTATAGCCAAACCCTTCATTTTACGCCGAAAGTTTTAACAAGCTCATTTTGGTCAAGGGTGTTTTCCCTCGAGAGCTGTTTGTGCACTACTGGGAGTGCTCCCAAGGTGTGGCTCTTTCAAAACAGCGTCTGTCTCAATGGCTGTGCGAGGCCTATAGCACAGAGGGAGCGGAGCCCCCCCAGGGTATCTGAGCGCATTCTATGAGAGCGCTGTCAGCGTCTGCGGCCCTTTTCTGGGGCATGACGGTAGCCGACATCAGCACAGTGGCTTCCTGGGCATCCCCATGTCCATTCATCCGCTTCTATCTGTGTGATATGGCCGAGTCCTCCGTGACCCACTCGGTCCTATCCTCACTCTGTGGCAAATGATGCGCTGGTTGATGTGTGTTTTTCTTTGGGATATTTAATTTTAAAAGCCCTTTTTAGAGAAGTATAAGTTTGTGAAAAACCTGTATGAAAGTGTTCTCTTAATTGAGTCATGAGTGGGGCTATTAGGCCTAATACACCTAATCAAACCAGTTGACATCACATGGGGGGCCAGCTGATTGTTAGGCCTATATATCCGTTCATCAAATGTGTTCACCATTTGCCTGAAGAAGACCCAGCATGCCTTTGCATTAAATATGGGAGTTTAAAGCATTACAAAAATGTTAAATAAGTTTCATTTGTCCTGCACCTGCCAGAAGGTGAGATGTGCACACAATTACTTTTTTGTATTTTTCTGCTGTCACCATCCCTCCTGCACTGGGTGGCTAAGAGGGATGTGGGTGTTCTGTAATGATTAATCATGATAGCAATTTAATCATGACAAGCTTTTATCAAAATAATACATTATTTGATACATTGACTTGTCAGTGCAAATAAGAAGAGGAATTAGTCTATGTTCTGTTTGTTGACCCTGTGTCGCAGGTGGCATTGACTACATCAGCTTTGCCCTTACCCCAATAGCGACAGCCCTTAGAGGGCGAAGCCTATACAAAATAGAACGATTGTTATGTATTGTAACTCCAGATTCTATGAGTATAGGTGCAGCCCTCTAAGGTTCAGGCCACCTGCTCCATTAAACATTGGCTGAAGAAAATGCTGATGTTGGGAGCAGAGCTACGGTTCCGCTCCTGTAATATGCAGTATCTGTGGATGTAGTTGAGGCCCGTGCTGGGCGCAAGGGCGGGAAAGAAAATTTTCATGACTGCGCATGCTCTAAGGGATAAACCCCAATAGCGACAGCCCTTAGAAGCTAGAACTATACTCATAGAATCTGGAGTTACAATGCGTAACTATCGCTCTCTGTTTTCTGTGTGACTGCAACATAATGAGTGTATGTAGTGTAATGTATATTGTGGGCACACATACATTTGTGTTTAGATGTGTGGACACTTCCATACATGCATGTTGAATATGTGTTATATAGAGTGGACATAAGCTGATTATTCAAATGTGTGTGTGTGTGTTTACACTAACGTGGACTTTTGTGTGCACAATATAGTTTCATTTTTTTACACACTTATAGATTGCTTCTCTCCCTATGCATATGCATTAGTCATTATTTTCTATACATAGCTAATATGGCAGAACATAAGCCTGCCATGAGTGATCTGTGGACTAATGAATACATTATAGTCAATATGGGGGATTCAAGTGGGAATACTGGCCGGGGGAAATTATTCTATCTCATTATCAGCCTTCTAAGTAATTTTTACACTTAAATGAAGAGGACATTGTCAATGTCAAAATCCATCAATCAAATTCCAGTGTACCCTCTCTGAAGATGTGAGCTCACTGTACCTTACTGTTGTCTTTCCTGGCAAAGTGAAATCCTTGCTCTCGCTCTCTCTCTCTCTCTCTCTCTCTCTAGATAGATAGATAGACAGACAGACAGACAGACAGACAGACAGACTGGAAAACATGCCCATGACCCATTTTTCCATGTGTCATGGCCATGTGTGACATCTGTCCTATCTGCTGATTGGTTGAGGGCTGTCTCAGGTGTGTCCAGGTCAGCTTGGTTCAGTGGGGACCGGTTCTATTTGTAGCCCAACATTCCAGGAGCGGTAGTTAGGTTCAAGCCTGAGAGAGAAATATTGGCTCAGTTTTAACGTGTCCGGCTTCTCTGGACAAGGTGATTTGAAAAAGCATATGGAAAGACATGTATTGCTAAGTTGCAGTGACCTCAAATATTGCATGCATTAATAAAGTTTTTAAACCCTTAGACCTGAGATTGTGATTAATGTGAGGTTGGAGCCAACATTCAAGGGCACGGTGGATATTGGAGGATGGCAAGCTACAATCTATTTTAAATTAGTTTCCATTAATCTGTTATTCACGAGATCTGTTTGTGAATTCAGTGTTCAAGGCGATAGCAACATTTCACCAATATCCTCAGAGACACCTGGTTCAATGTCCCATTGATGCTGCATTACTTAACTTACCATGTACACCTAATTATCTGTGGTAACTTCTTCATACACATAAACATCTCCTGCCGTTCTCACTGCATATCCCCAAGGTTCAGATCTGTGCATGGAGAGCATCCTAATCCCCTTATCCTGCAGCAAATATACTTTATCACATCTGTGCATGTTAGCAATTAGAGCAGGTTGTGTCAAACTTTGCCAACAGGAGCGTTGGGGATTTGGAGGGGTCTAATTATGAGAACAAAGTAAACTACCCCTGGCCCAGCCAGTGAACAAGCTCAGCCCTCCTGCTCTCATCTGACTCATTTTCATTATCAGCAATAAAGACGTGCTGTGCGAACAGAATACCTCAATCTCAGTATAAATAATTGCCAGCAAAACATGCAAACTGGTTGCAAAGGATAGATCGAAAGCAAGATATGTCAGAATTAGTTAGAGGGGCAAGGATGGAGTGAATAATAAACATGACTGGTGGCAATGTTCATGAATTAGAAGTTTTGTTGTTAAGGAAGAGTTTCCCAAGACATCACATGGCTGACATAACAGGCTATACATTAGATTCCCCAAATGAAGCATCTGCTCTTCCATGCCTTATATTAGCTTCAGCTGAACTAGAACAATTTTTGCACAGAAAGAGGACTCTAGATTTATAACTCACATTGAAAACACTTCAGAAAGAATCTCTTCATGGCCAGCATAAACATACAGCAACCAATACCTCTTTAAATTTTAATAGCCATGTGAATATTGTTTTAAGACTTAAGATAACCTTCTTTTTCCCCTCTTCCAAAACGTCTTTTCCTCCTCCTCATCATCCTCACCACTGTTTCCTCTCATCTTGTTGTTATGCCCAACCTCTGTTTGATGTCTCACTCCTCCTCCAAGTTTAAGCAGTAATTTCTTAACTTCTTTGTTTTCTTTGTCTGGCTTCATTCCAATTGCACCAACAAAAAGCCTTGCTAACAGTATAACACTAATAAGGAAGCTGTCTAGTGAGGTGGATCTGGGTCAAACCAAGAAGAGGGAATCATGCCAAAAAGTTTTAAAAATATCAATGGACTTGATTCACCTACATAGAAGGGGAGAGGGATAAAATGCAATACTATATTCTTTTACCTTGATCCCTGTTGAGATAACAATAACCTACTTAAAATGAATTTAAAAAAAAATCACAATTGTAGATTAAGACTTTCATACTTTGCTCAACTCTCCCATACAGATGGTATTTCTATCATTCTATGGCATATGTTAATCTTTGCTACTTAATGCAAAATTACTGTTTTTTTTTTATTTATCAGCATGTGAGTAATTAGTTATGACCTTATTAGAGATTCAGTTCTTTTTAACTGACAGGCAGTCTCAGCTAACCTAATATCTGTTCTATAATTGATTACATTGTATAATTCAAAACTTTCTATATGAATATTTCAAATCTCAATACATTTTCCTTATCCAGTCTATGAAATAGAAATGGTCTATGGTATCGTAGTCACATTACCCTTTCTGATTAAGTTTTATCATTTCCAAATGATTGTAAATTAAGGAAATGGACAAAAAGGCAGCAGGTGATTCAGAATTTAAAAAAGCCCTGTGAACGTCCAATCGGTGGTACTGTCCACCCAGTGGCCCAGAGTAATTTAGTAATGGAAAGTCCCAAGGCGGGGAGACCTGGACTGTATTCAAAGCAGATGAATCCTTTTATAATGAGATGTAATCTCATTTACTCTGTGGCATATGGTTTGGTTTGCCGAGCTGTTATTGTGTTCTTGCTGAAAATGCACTTCTGGTCCAAAACCCGAAAAGAGAGGAGTGTATTGCATTAAGGAGGCTCCTCTGAAGACTTATTACCATAAATCAGACAGGCATCCACAAAAAAAAAAAAGATTCAACATTGTGCTACCGAACATTTTTTGATTTTTTGCTGTTTGCTGATTCAGTGCTTCGCCACATTAGTTGTGTAATGGAGAGACACAAGAAACAATGCTGCCAAATAGTAGTCCACTTAAGAAACGTTTTTTTAGCTGCAACATATCCTCAGTACCTCACAAAGAACAAAACATTCTAAATGAGTTGTAAAAGGTATAAACATGTTATTTTGGACTGTTGTCTCTTACTCTCTGCAGATTCTAGACCTGAGTATAGCTGTCACAAACAAAACAATGTTGCAAAGATCACTCCTCTGACAGGTTTTCCACAGTTAAAATACACTCACATTCGTCACTTTCTGTTCCTTTAAAAGTCAGATAAGAGTGTTCTTTATGAAGGTTGTTGATGGAAGGCAATTGTCTGAATGATAGCGAGCCCAATGATGTTACCTGCATCCAGACACTATATGTGGGAAAACGCCTCCTCTTCGGCAGGCCAGGCTTAGCCTAACAAGATAGTGTGATATGGGGTTACTGATCACCTCTGTCAGACCAAGGCTGGAATTCACAGGGGCTTATCCTCCATTCATTATGCCAATGATTAAGATATGTCACCCAGCCTTAGAGCCTCACCACATGGATGGAAACTGATGATGGCAATGACAGGCGCTGTGAATGCTGATACGCCTCTGTCTTTTTCTTTAAAAATGTAGACATTCTGCACAAAAACATTCAGAATCAGTGACACAGACAGTGATCTCTTTGTGGTGTGTGTATTTTCAGATCTAAAATGAGCTGCAGACCATAGAACAGCTGTGTCTTGACCTGCTAGAGGTGTGTGTGTGTGTGTGTGTGTGTGTGTGTGTGTGTGTGTGTTTCTGCATATGTCTGTATGCGTCTGTTTGTGTATTACCGCCCCGTCACACAGTAATTACAAAATGCACCTGATCCACAAAAAACACAACCCTCTCCCTCTGTTAGTTATAGGGGACTGGAAATGAAGGAAACATTTGATCTGATTTTCATCAGTTCCTCCTAAACCTGTCAGCTTCACTGAGTTTCTACAGTACTTTGACTGCACTGAAAAGATGATCAAAGTCAGTGAGTGGAGTGTGATTAGCATCTCGGTCCAAGTGATTAGAACATTCAAAGTTGATTAATAAGCAGTTGATTTGCCCTTCACTGCAGAACAGACACATTATTTCTCTGCAACATCAAAGGTATAGTCAAACAAAGCATCAGTGTTCTTTTACAATTTTGATGCACATATGCAAACACACACACACACACACACAAACACACACACACACATTTTGTACAATTGACCACCTCTAGCATACAACCATAGCTGTCTTCTTAGGCTGCTGTACATCATTTACATATTGTGTCTTTGCTGTTGGCACTATACTGCACGTATGGATGAAAATGCACAGAGAGACAGTCAGCACGAGTGATCTACCAAGATGGTCTTGCTTTCTTGGAAACTCATGCCAAATAGGGAATTAATTAGCCCCCCCAACATCATATATATGCTCTGAATTCCAATTTCATTGGAAATCGATAACAGGCAGCCCATTTGAGCAGAAACTACTGTTTACTTGCTGATTTCACTGGAGCTGTCATAGTTTGTTGATTTTGCTGAAGTATGTGTGTCAAAACAGAGGGGTAGACAGAGAAAGAGAGACATTGCAAGAGAAAAGAAGGAAGTGTTCAAGCTACAGTTGAAAACTGGCTGACCAAGCATGTCAGTCCACAGCTGGTGGCTGCCGGCAGCTTGCTATTCCAATTTAGATGAACTCGTCAATTACTGTAACTACAGACTGACAGACTAAGAAGATTATTAGAAGAGTTTTGTTACAAAATGAGGCATCCATTTTTTGCTGTGGGAGAAAAATAAATTATTGAATTCCCCTTAAGTCATAGATAAATAACTGATTTAGCCTACCTCTTTTTGCCTGGACCTCTTAAGGCCCTAATACCACATTTTCTCAATCAGCGTCTTAGTATGAGCTATGGGTTCTACATTAATTCACACTTTACTGCCAAATTTGAAATCCTTAAATCCAAATCTGATAGAAGTTGGTAGGTTGTTTGCTTTTCTTGCCAGGTTGCTGTCAATCAAATTTGATCAAACAAGACTGTCCTTGCAAGAAGAACAGCATGGGTCATTTCAGCAAGTGCCACAAAAAACATATGTTTATGTTCACGATGAGAGTGAAGAAGAAAGTCAGGTGATAAAGTTTGAGAAGGGATAAAGTCGGGGTGGATGAATGGATCACCAAAACATCAGACTTTAACACAGACACAGCTGTTCATTTCCTGTTTCCATGAAACAGTTTTTTTTAAGAACGACCGCACTTGTCCCCAAACCTTAACCACTTAATTATTATTGTAACCATGCTTCTGTGTGTCATTGTTAAGGGCATGGGCAAACGTGTTTCTTAGAGTGTACATTAAAGAAAATTATATTGAGATGTACTTCAGATTGGAAACCACATTTCAGGAATTTTTAATGCAAATAAATGTCTATTAACAACCGTTTTTTTCCCAGGCTTATCCATCTAAAAAATTCCCGAGACCCGAGGACGTGAAACTAGTATTTCACAAGACAAAAAAAACAAAGATAATGGAACGACCTAAAAAAAAAAAAATTATCTTGTGGCAGTATCTCATAAGCCAACCACTGGTTTTACTGTAATAACAGCATTGTGTCTTTATGGTCTGCTAGTCTAACTATGGTCTGATAGTTGTTTTTTTGCCGCATCTCAAGTGTCTCATCAGCTAATAAATGTGACCATCTGCTGCTCCTGCTGATATGGAAAAACTATTATTATTGACCTATATGTGAACTGATATACATACTTACTCATTCTGATCGTGTAATCCTAGTAATGATAGAACATATGCTAATTAGAGCTAAAGACATCATCATACTCAAGGTAAGGGGAGGTTTTGTCACTGTGTGATTTGAAGCTATTGATGTGTAAATATCAGTGTGGATTAACAAAGGAGATATCTCCTCTACCCTAGTCTATATCCACGACGTTCCACTTCCGCGATTGCTCCGGTGCTGCCAGAAATTCCGCTGGAACGGATGGCCGTTACCTAACACTTTCTTTGTGTTGTAATTTTAAACTCCGGTGGATTTATGAGAACTAGGGTTAACTGCTCCTCAGATCTCTGCAGGGTAAATTGAATCAGCTAGCTAGACTATCTGTCCAATCTGAGTTTTCTGTTGCACGACTAAAACAACCTTTGAACGTTCCACCAACAGAAGTTCTTTCCCGAAGCTATTTTGCAACGGCACAGGGGATCCTTCCAGCGCTAAGCACCACCCAAGACCATTGTGATTGGTTTAAAAAAATTAAAAAATAAATAAACCAGAGCACGTTTTTCTCCCATCCTGGAATGCTGTGTGGACTAGCCAGACCCTCCTCCGCAGCGTTGGGGAGGAAGGTCTGGCAAAGCGAGACTACCTCTACCCCAACCATTCTTCTTCACCTTTTATCTGTTTCCTCTCCTGCTTTCATTTATTCACCTTGTGTATCCCAGTCCATTCCTATCTCTTTTCCCCTTTTAATTTATAATTCCCTTTCATTTCATTCCAGGTCTTGATATTTTTTTATCCTCCACATCATAGTGCTCTCTCAGCTTGAGCTGCTTCCCAAACCCCTTAACAATCTTCCTCCAATTCTGCCTTCCTCTGTCGCCTTCCCTCTCCCACATCGTCTCACTCTCCCTTTACCCCTGTAGTCTATCGGCCTTCACTCACCTTAAGCTGCAGTTAATGATGAATGAGACAAACCTCCCTTGGGATGAGACCTGGGTAGCTCTGTGGGATAGCGCTCAGGTACCCACTGGACGTCCAGGCCTAATCCTTATTCATGGGCTATTATCAATACTCGTCCTACTAATCAGCTGTATTTCTAAAGACCCATCAGTCTCATGACACCACATATTCAACACTTTTTGTCTCCTCAAAGCAATTCCTCCTCAATTTCTTCTTTGTTCTCAAAGCAGCTTATAGCATTTATCCTTCCTGCATTACATGATGCTACGCAATGAGTGAGCTATTTTTGTTAAATTTACCTCCACACACTTTTCCCAGCAAAAGCCCAATTTACAGTAAGATTGATATCTTCCCTCCTACCTTCTTGATTGGTTCATGTGGTGAAGGCTATTCCCATTGAATATGTAGCTCGAGGTTTAGCAATCTATCTGTGAATATTAGCATCCTTACACAATACAGTAAAGAGAAGTAGACAAACAAATCTAAATGCCGATATAACACATAGGGCCCCGTTCAGCTAGAGAATTATAATCCGCATTAATTCATAGACTGTTTTGCATGTTACACATACCATACTTGCCCCATCTAAACGTATTATCCCATGCCAAACCATAATGTGTTAAAATCCTCAACTCCACACTTTTTGTGCATTTCAGAAAACTTATATATTATTATTCTGACTGCCCTTGTAGCAAATGCAGTCTTCCTTTCCAGCAATTCCCTGGAAAATTACACAACAATCACAGGGCAATCACTTCCAGCTCTTTCAGTGGAGGAGCGCGAGGTAATCCAAGCACAGTGTCAGTGGTTCAACTGAAAATAGGAGGATTCACTGGAAATACCGCAAGTGGCTGCTATCAGGGACACAGTGCCCTCCTTTCAGCAAGCGATCCAACAAGTCTTATCTGCAGCATGAAAATGAGAAGAGCAAATGTGTGAGAGAGAACAGAGAGAGCTTTTATAAGTCTACGTTCCTACAGGGTTCCTGTTTATGCACCAGTGTCCATCTTTGTACATCCAGGCTTATAATTAATGCAGTCTTCTCTACATTGACTTTAAGGTAATTTCATGTGGGTCAAATCCCAAGCCTTTCCAGTGGCATCATGACTCCAGTCTGAAACAGTGTCCTGCTAAAACACAGTTACTGAACACTTGTCATTGTGCATTCACACACATCCCCAACATGCATACAAACACAACACTGAAATACTGTAGATTGCATCGTGCTATGCTTGTGTGGGTGAGAGAGAGAATATTCATGCACTCATGTGGTCTTATACAGTAAAGGCATGACAAATGCAGCTCGTTGGGTTCAGTAGGAATAAAAGAGGGAACAGAGAGAAAGAGAGAGAGAGAGAGAGGAAAAGATGAGGGAGGATGGTGCTTTTCTCCCTTCAAAGCTTTGAGCCACATTGATCACTTTGTTTCATTCTCACATGAATATTAAGCATTAGTCACGCTTCATGAACAAAGAGGCCGAATGCTCTGAAATTATGCTATAAGAGACATGTGGATGTCATCAAAGTACAAGTACTGTATAAAGCAGGAACTCTGCTGATAGCTTGAAACACAACTTTTCAATTAAAGTATTACTTCTAATATCACAGTGATCATTGTGATTGTACTTGGTAACAGATTATTTAGCAGTATAACTCTTTACGCATTACTCATTTCTCAGTTTTTTATTTTTTTTGACAAGCAGCTTTGAAGGCAGCAGAATGGAGCTATAAAATTAATTTACAATAAAAACAGTGGTATGAGCGAAGGCCGTTGAGGTCTGCGAAAGTTCCTGGATGTTCACCGCTCTGCCCGCTCTACCACAGGGATGTTAATTCAAAACAGCTAGCTTGGCAGTGTTGCCCAGGCAGTCAGTATTCCTGGTGAGTTTTCATGCATATTTGTTTTAGTAGTAGCTTTGTAGTAGCATTGTAGTAATGAATAATAATAATAACTAGCTAGTTGCTAGCACATCCTATTTGATCTAAACTAATCACAACTTTTTAAGCGGCAAAGTATGTGATTGGAGTAGAAAATGTACCAAATAGCTTGTGATAGGCCAGATAGAAACTGATAGAAATGTATCAACACCATCAAAATCCACAACAAATTGTTAGCAGTAAGTATACACCGTCAGCACTATGTTGTGGTGACACAATTCCGCTTGGAACACAGTATTTGCTGTGCAGTTTGACACATATGAGATCAGAGTTATGTTATTGATCCAAGTCTGAAACAGACTGGATTCACTTTCCAGGGAGAGTCTGGGTACTGTTTTACTTTTGGAGTTAGATTTAATATCAATATGTATCACTATAAGAAGCTACTTTGGAAATAAATAACAGAAAGCTTTAGCCGTGTCCCAACATGTTATATTTAATTTCTCTCAGGGGAACACATGAATAGTTACACATTGTGTAAGCAGTGAACTTAACTCATGAAGGCTCATAAACCTGCCTTATTCTTCATTTTCAACCTCATCATCATCTTCCACCACCTGTCTGTCTGTCTGTCTGTCTGTCTGTCTGTCTGTCTGTCTCTTTAAGCCTCTATTGCTTTAGCATTGGCTATCTAGGCCATGTAATGGTGGTATCATTTAATAAATGCTGCCATATTTAAAGCTGAATGCATGCATAATGAATGACTCTTATCATAAAGAATCGCAGCACAGGTTTGTTTCTCCCCAAGAGAAGTACGCGCTGCTGTGTTTGTTCTCCCTGGCAGGCAGCTGAAGTGTCTCTGCCAGTCGGAGCCAGGCTGCGAAACCCTCTCTCTCTTAAAATGATTTACATCTTGACAGATAGCTACACCCACATTTACCGCTAGCTTGACCCATGGATCATTCCTATATGTTTTATTCATCTCTGCTGTCACATAAATGTTTTATTGAGGCGTCTAGCTGTAGCTTTTGATTTCAAAACCTGCATTCTTCACTGGCCTCTCAATGTAAATATACAAGAATGGGTGTTGATCACAAGCTGTTTTAGTGGGTGTGTTCTTAGATTATCAGCTCATTGCCTTTAAGTATCAAATTAATTGCAGAATCATTGTGTATATTCCCCCAGGGACAAAGAGATTTAATTAGATATTCAATCTAAATGGCTAACCAAAATAAAATATTCATGACTTACATGTAACATAAAAATTCCTTTGATGTCCTTTGGCGATGTTCTTTATATCAAGTGAACCCATTTATATCACACATTTACATTTGCCGGTTCTGCCGGTAAGTTTTCCAGTCATTTCAGAGATGTGTTGGGTTTGAGCACTGTCTCAGATCATATCTGTTACAAAATACAATAACTGGAAGATTTTCTTCAGCTCCTGCACCTCAAAAGCTCACAGATTTACAAGTTATATCTCTTTTGTTTAATCCGCACAAAAACTGAGGTGTAGAAATGACAGGTTATGGTTTTAGGGGGTTATTTACTGGACTATTTCCCAAACATTTGTAACAGTTCTTTTAAGTTGCTAAGGTTTAAAAGTCAATATTCAATGTTAAAGCTGAATTAAGCCATTTCTGGACACTAGGGGGAAGAAAAACAAACACTCCTATCCACAAGTCTGACATCCTATGGGCTTATCAATGCATTAACAATCAACAGCAATTAGATAGAGCAATATGAGCATCCCATTGGAGTCGTGTTTCTGGGCAGCTGACAAATGTAAATCTAACTGTAATTCACATTTTAACTCAAGCTAAAGACGAGAACTTAAGTCCACAAACTTTTACTTCTGTAAAATGTGAGTAAGTAGCTGAATATTTCATCAGGTCTACACTTTCCACCCCCTGGTGATTTACAATATATCTTGAAATATGTTATTCATAAAATGCTCATGTACTGTATGCTTGACACGAATAGAAAATATCTTGACTGTGCAAAGCAGAGAGTAGATTTACTGCAGTGGAGTTACACTGCAGCAGCATTAATGGAAGGGAAAGTTCTGTTCTGTCCCATCCTGTCAACTCTCAAGGTGAACATGTTTTCCCATGTGACAGGGCCTGTACCTCGTGAGTTGCTGTCAATAGAGATTGTATTCCTCCCCTGGAGATTTCAGCATTATCATTGCTTTATATTGTGGAGAATTGCACCCAGGCCCCTTGGGTTCTTCCAGACTCAGCTAATTGTGTTGAGACTGCCTTTAGCCCCCCTGAGACAGCAGTACCATCCCTGGCTGGTCAAGAGTTTTTACCTGGCAAGACTCTGGTCAAAAATTAAACTGTAATAAAGTTTTGTCTGAAGGTCTAAAGGGGAAAAAACTAATCACAGCCCAGGGGGTGACCGAGAAAGGCATTTACACTCACATACGTCACGACTCGGTGCATTATCAACAGAGAAAAAGCACTGCAAACTGTATATAGATTCACCATTGTAATGAGGGGGATTTAAGAAAGATTAAGGGCTTAAAACTCCAATGTTTCCCAGAAGTGTGTCCATTCAAATCAGGTCAATGGTATTTTAAGGATTATAATAAGACGACAGTAGGTTTAGACTTGAGAATTTAAGTATACAAGTGTTAATTCTCTCCCAGGGTTCAGATGTCTGACTCAAGCAATGCCGCCCTTTCCCAGTTTCCCAGGTGAATTTTGTGCAGATTACTCATTCAGTGTGCTTGCTTCTTTTTTCCTCCGGTTTCACGTATTCATCGTTGCTGAGGATAGTTGCGTGGTTAAGCATGAGGCGTTTGGAGTCACATAAGGACATGGTAACATGGAATCCCAGCAGAGGCAAGAGGAATCTAATAAACCAATGACAAAGGAAACTGAAATGTGTCAGGTTTCCTTAACAACAACTCACAGGGGAACTTGTCAACCAACCAATAAGATAATATCCAAAACCTAAAACCTAAATATAAATGTATCAAAAGAAGAGACAGAAGAAAATTTGGCTAGCCGGCTCAACTGTGGTCAAGAAAATGATAGCTCAGCACTGGCTCCCCCCCCACTCGCTTTGTATAAAACAGTAATTGGCGTATTTTCTGGACATAGTTATGCTTGAACTCTCTATAGTAAGGATTAACAAAGCCAAGTCATCGACTATAGACCTATGGAAAGGCGCAGCAGCACAAGTATCAGTCAGGAATAAAGGAGAGTGACTAGGCAAGGTGTGATTTCTGTTTTTGTTTCTGTTTATTTGTTTATTTTGTTTTTTCTTTTCTTTTCCTTGAGACCGTGGAGGGTGGGGGGTGGGAGAGGGTGGTTGTTCTTGTTCAAGTGTATTTGTCTGTTCTGAATGTTTGAAATGAAAAAAGAATAAACAATTGATCATAAAAAAAGCACAAAGCCTGTACAATTTCAACCAAAATCCATCAACTAAAAAATACATCATTCATACAAATTACAGATAATTTGTAAAAGTTAATTCATGATGATCACCATCCTACAGTGCTGTTAGATTAAATTCTTTCAACAATATCAAACAACAATATATTTTTGTGTCACGTTTCCTGAACCCAACTGTCGCTTTCTCCTTTTATTAAACCCAACTGTCCCGTTTTCTTTTCCTAAACGTCTTCTAAAGCAGTACTCGTAAATGAATTGATATCTGATAATCAAATTGATCTATTCTGTCTTACTGAAACCTTGCTGGGCCATGAAGAATATGTTAGTCTAAATGAAGCCACCCCTCCCAGTCATATTAATACTCAAATTCCTAGAGGCTCAGGCCAAGGAGGGGGAGTTGCAGCCATATTTGATTCAAGCCTGTTAATTAACCCTAAACCCAAACTAAATTATAACTCTTTCGAAAGCCTTGTTCTTAATCTTCAACATCCAACACGGAAATCAGTACAGCCAATTATATTTGTTGTTGTCTACCGAGCTCCAGGTCCGTATTCTGAATTTTTATCTGAATTCTCAGAGTTTTTATCATGTGTAGTCCTTAAATCAGACAAAGTACTTACTGTAGGTGATTTTAATATCCATGTGGACGTTGACAGCAATAGCCTTACTACTGCTTTCAACTCATTACTGGATTCAATCGGTTTCAGTCAGAGTGTGCACAAGGCGACGCACTGTTTTAACCACACCCTCGACCTTGTGCTGGCATATGGTATTGAAATTGAGGATTTAATAATATTTCCGCAGAATCTGGTATTATCAGATCATTTTTTAATTACTTTTGAATTCTTGCTACCTGACCATACTAAACCAGATAGCAGCTTCTACACTAGATGCCTATCTGACAGTGCTATAGCTAAATTTAAGGAAAATATTCCTAGAGCATTCCAGTCTATGTCATGCCTTAACATAACAGAGGACCTCTATGTTAACCTCAGTCCCTCTCAAATTGATACATTTGTAGACGGTGCTACAACTTGCCTGCTACAACTTGCCTACGGACGACCTTAGACTCTGTCGCTCCTCTCACAAAGAAGACGATAAAGCAAAGGAAATTAGCACCTTGGTATAACTCCCAAACTCGCAAATTAAAACAAATCTCACGAAACATCGAAAGTAAGTGGCGCTCCACCAAAGTGGAGGAATCCCGTTTGGAATGGCAAGACAGTCTGAAAACCTATAGGAAGGCCCTAAGAAAGGCCAGATCAGACTATTACTCATCATTAATAGAAGAAAACAAGAACAACCCAAGGTTTCTTTTCAGCACTGTAGCCAGGCTGACAGATAGTCACAGCTCAACTGAGCCATCTATTCCTCTAGCTCTGAGTAGTGATGACTTCATGAGCTTCTTTAATGATAAAATTATAACAATTAGAGATAAAATTCATCATCTTTTGCCCTTAACTTCTAACAGTTCATCTTTAAATGCAGGACCGCTAGAAAGAACGACGACTCCCGACATATACTTGGACTGCTTTTATCCTATAGATCTTCAACAATTAATGTTAAAGATATCCTCAGCAAAGCCATCTACCTGTCTCTTAGACCCCATCCCAACGAGGCTACTCAAAGAAGCGTTACCCGTGGTAAACACTTCATTATTAGATATGATCAATATGTCCTTACTAACAGGTTATGTACCGCAGTCATTTAAAATTGCTGTGATAAAACCTCTTCTGAAAAAACCCACCCTCGATCCTGAGGTCTTAGCAAACTATAGACCTATATCTAACCTTCCCTTTCTATCCAAGATCCTTGAGAAGGTGGTTGCTAATCAGGTATGTGATTTTCTACATAGCAACAGTCTATTTGATGATTTTCAATCAGGATTTAGAAAGAATCATAGCACAGAGACGGCACTGGTGAAAATTACGACCTTCTAACTGCTGCAGACAAAGGATTTGTCTCCATTCTTGTTCTACTAGATCGTAGTGCTGCATTTGACACTATTGACCATACCATCCTGTTACAGAGACTGGAACACTTAGTTGGCATTAAAGGAATCGCACTAAGCTGGTTTAAGTCCTATTTATCTGAACGATCCCAATTTGTTAATGTTAATGATAAACCCTCCAAGCACGCTAAAGTTAGCCATGGCGTTCCTCAAGGCTCAGTGCTTGGACCAATTCTATTTTCCTTATATATGCTTACTCTAGGTAATATTATTAGGAAACACTCAATTAACTATCACTGTTACGCAGACGATACCCAATTATATCTGTCAATTAAGCCAGATGAAAGTGGTCAGTTAGCAAGACTTCAAACATGTATTGAGGATATAAAATCCTGGATGACCCACAATTTCCTGATGTTAAACTCAGACAAAACTGAAGTTATTGTGATAGGACCAACGCACCGCCGAACTTCGTTTTCGAAAGATATAGTTACTCTGGATGGTATTACCCTGGCCTCCAGCACTGCTGTCAGAAATCTAGGAGTTATTTTTGATCAGGATATATCCTTCAACGCCCACTTAAAACAAACCTCAAGAATAGCCTTTTTCCATCTTCGTAATATTGCCAAAATTAGGAATATCCTGTCTCAAAACGATGCTGAAAAACTAGTCCATGCATTCGTTACTTCTAGACTAGATTACTGCAATTCCTTATTATCAGGTTGCCCAAATAAGTCCATTAAGACTCTCCAACTGATCCAGAATGCTGCAGCACGTGTTCTGACGAGAACTAAGAGAAGAGATCATATTTCTCCTGTATTAGCTTCTCTGCATTGGCTTCCAGTGAAATATAGGATCGAATTTAAAATCCTCCTCCTGACTTACAAAGCTCTAAATGGTCAAGCTCCATCATACTTAGAAGAGCTCATAGTACCTTATTGTCCCACTAGAGCACTGCGCTCCCGGAATGCGGGGCTACTTATGGTTCCTAGAGTCTCTGGAAGTAGACTGGGGGCCAGGGCCTTCAGCTATCAGGCTCCAGTATTGTGGAACCAGCTCCCAGTCTGGGTTCGAGGAGCGGACACCATCACCACATTTAAGAGTAAACTGAAAACTCTTCTCTTTGATAAAGCTTATAGTTAAGGAGTGAGGAGTTGCAGCGTCCGCCTAACCCGGCCCACCTGCTTCTCCTCGTAGTCATCAGTTTTATATACTGTATAATTAATAATCTAGCGAGAGTAGAGGGAGGCAGGCCAGTACAGCCCGATCCGGTTGGGGAGAGTTCTAGCCCGACCAGGCACCTCTCTTTAACCTGCCTCTCTTAAGTTATGCTATTACAATTTTAGACTGCCGGGGAGGCTGTTCCTTCCTAAGACATACTGAGCTGCTCTCTCATCTCTACTTGTTACTTTTGTATGCATCCTGTCCCAGAAATGCTTGTTACTAATCTAGCTCTGGGGAGTTTACTCCCCGGAGTCCTTATGTTTCTTCTTCTGCATTTCCCGGCCGCATCCTGCTGCGTACTGCTGCACCCGCCGCACCCACCCCGTGCTCTGCAGCGCCACGTTACATCCCGCAACGCCCTGCTGTGATGTTCCTATGCACAGAGTAGTCAGGATCCGGTATAGGAGACTGCACTACTCAGTATGACACAA
This sequence comes from Perca flavescens, assembly GCF_004354835.1. NCBI lineage: Eukaryota > Metazoa > Chordata > Actinopteri > Perciformes > Percidae > Perca > Perca flavescens. The sequence continues at coordinate 17,131,040 of NC_041337.1, forward strand.
TGTGCCCTGCTATGACATGAACTTCCACGATAACCTTCAAAGTCACTGTGACTTCTAATGTGACTATTATCACCACTGTTCATCACGCCCCCAACTGGCCCGTCAGACACCGCCTACCAAGAGTCTGGGTCTGCCGAGGTTTCTTCCTAAAAGGGAGTTTTTTCTTGCCACTGTCACAATAGCCACTGCTAATGCTTGCTCTTGAGGGAATTACTGTAATTGTTGGGGTTTTGGAATTTATAGAGTGTGGTCTAGACCTACTCTATCTGTAAAGTGTCTCGAGATAACTTTTGTTATGATTTGATACTATAAATAAAATTGAATTGAATTGAATTAAACCCAACTGTCTCGTTCTTGTCCCGTGTGTCATGGAAATGTACCTTTTTATAAGCCCATCCACGACCGTTTCCTTAACCTAACTGCGTCAAAAGTGACGCCAATAGTCCCAACCAAGCACGTTTAGATAAAGCACATTTATATATGACGCTAAAGGAGACTTTTAGCGTCAAAAACAATGCCAAAGGCACCTGACCAAGCGTCGTATTTTACACGATGGGAGTGAGAATGTGTTGGCCCAACATATTTTTGCAAGTAACACTAAATGTAAACCTTTGTGTGTTTACAAGAAAACTCCACATGGCACCTTTAAGTATACATAAAAACTGTGCACTATTTAGGTATGCACCCCTAAATACAAAAATTAACATTAAATACATAAGAACAGTTGTATTTAGTACATAGGTACAACTTATTTAGTTTAATGTGATTCTTTTTACCTGGAATACAATAGATACTGTATGTGATATAAAATTAGATGTGGTAAAGGAATATAGTGTATAGTATTGTATAGTTCAAAGTCTGTGCCTGCAGTACAATGTCACCGTAAATTAAAGTTGTACAGCTTATGACCCTTAAAATTGTAATCAGTACATCTTTGCCAAAATGTAGGAAAAGACCTTTGCACAGACACACACACACACACACACACACACACACACACACACACACACACACACACACACATGCATGACCTTTGAGAATGCAGTGCATTGCTTCAGGTCCTGGTCAGCACTGTGCATGTACGTCACACTCTATAGCACCATGGACCTCTACCCTGGTGTAGTCCCCCATTGTGAAGCTCTCAGGAGAGAAAACACACACACGCACATACTGGAGTTACACGGCAGCAGCATTGCTGGAAGGGAAAGTTCTGTCCCATCCTGTCAACTCTCAAGGTGAACATGTTTTCCCATGTGACGGGGCCTGTACCTCGTAAATTGCTGACAATTTCACTGGCCCATAGACTGAAGTGGTTGATCACAGAGATTGCATTCCTCCCCTGGATATTTCAGCATTATCATTGCTTTATATTGAGGAGGATTGCACCCAGGCCCAGGGGCGGAGCTACAGGGGGGCAAGGGTGGGGCAGCTGACCCCCCACTGTAGGGCCTTGCCCCCCCAGCTGCCCCCCTAACTTTGGTGTTCAAAAAACTTTGCTTGTAAAAACAAACTGCCACTATGTGCACAGGCGTCTTAAAACATTGAAACAAACAATTAATTTATATTAATTCATAATAAATAATAATTGTAGATGTAATCTTAGCCCCCTGCCCCTCAAATACTTAGCTACGTCCCTGCATCAAACGTGCAGAGCTAAGCGGCGTTCGCACATTCTGGCTCGCACACACACACAGCGAGTCTGCTGCGGTGTGGTGGCCCTGCATCCCGGCAAAGACTGGAGCGACCGAGCCGAGCCTCGGAAAGTGAAGTCAGTTTCCCCAGGTGAAGTTAAAACACACGTTTCATGTAAAGTTAAATTTGTAATAAATGTAATATCTGCTAAAGGCGAGTCAGCATCAACAACAGCGCGTCTGTTAGCCAAAAGTCAAATCGCTCCCTCGTGATTTGTAAGCGCAATCTGCTGTTTGATTAGTTTGATTTCAGTAAAGACAAAAAGAGCATAATACAAAATATTACAAACTGGCATGTTTGAATTCATAACGTTTACAGAGGGTCGCCGTTTCGGTGGCGTTACGTTACAACACACTACACAGTGCTTGCTGAGACCGATCATATGTATATGATTAGTTAAGGAGTATTATAAAATCCACTTCCTCTCACATATCACGGCAATACGGCTGCACAAATTAAACCAGGCAACATCCTTTACTGTCAAACTGGGAAAACAACAAATACAACGGGGTTAAGAAGGCTAGACTAAACATAACTGATGTGTGCATGTAATAAATCTCGTCTGATGTTATGTTTTTTAGGCTACTTATATTAGCTACAGGGCCATACAGTGTAATGTAATAGAAGAATAACAAGAGCTTTTCACATCTTGACTTTTGCAGGCCAGAGTAGCTGGAGATATTAGCTGAAGCCTAAAAGTGGGGATATTGCCAGCCAAGAAAATCCTGAGATGTGCACAGGAGGAAGAGAAGGAGGGAAATGAAGAAGGAGAAGACAGGAAACTGGAGAGACCAGACGGGTCAGAGCAGGAGAAGACCACAGAAGGGGTTGCAGAAATGAGTGAAAGAGAAGAGGGAAAGGAAGAATTGACAGTGAGGGATGAAGAGGAGGCTGCAGGTTCAGAGAGAGGGACAGAGGCAGAGAGTGATCAGGAGGAGGCAGATGAAGATGACAGAGAGGAAGAGGAGGCTGCAGTTACCCCTAGACCATATGGTTGATTTATATTCTCCTTACATATAAATTGCAGTACAGTAACATAACATGTTGTGACATGACCTTTTTTTTTGTTTTTGGCTATTTCCATTCTGTTGTATATGTTATAGGGTTAGATATGTAAATATTTACATATACAACAACAGTTCACTCTTCTCAAGACACTTTACAGATAAAGTAGGTCTAGGTCACACTCTTTAAGTTACAAAGACCCAACAATTCTCCAAAGAGCAAGCATTTGGTGCAACAGTGGCGAGGAAAAACTTCCTTTTGGGCAGAAACATCAGACAGATCCAGGGTCTTGGTGGCCGCTGCCGGTTAGATACAGATGGATACAGATATACAGATATAGAGAATTATGATTCATAATAATGGTAATTATAGTAACAAAAAAGATAATGGAACTATGACTAGAAATAATAGTTGTAGCAGTTTAGGGCGTAGCAGGGCCTAGCAGGGCGTAGCAGGGCGTTGCGGGGCGTAGTAGGGCATAGCAGTTTACGTATGGGGGTTTCCATGTACCGTCTTCCCCTGCCACCCTACCAAGATCTCTCGCTACCCCTTTGCCCCCCCATTTAAAATTTATAGATCCGCCACTGTCCAGGCCCCCTGAGTTTTTCTTCCAGACTCAGCTCATTGTGTTGAGACTTTAAACTGCCTATAGCCCCCTTGAGACAGCAGTACCATCCTTGGCTGACCAAGAGCTTTTACCTTGCAGGACCCTGGTCAAAAATTAATAAACTTTAAGAAAGTTTTGTCTGAAGGTCTAAAGGGGAGTAAACTAATCTGGTTTCTGGTGCATCCCCCACTGTGTAGCTCTCACACATGTGCACATCCTGGCCTACAGAGAGACATCTGGAGCCAGAACATCAGAGTGATGCCATTGCAGACTGAACAGTGCTGTGTCACATGCATACATCGAGCACAAAACACACACACACACACACACACACACACACACACACACACACACACACACACACACACACACAATAATATACAGTGTTTGAAATCCACTCTCCAGGCAGTTCACGATGACTAACCCTAACCTAGGGACGCGTGAATTCGAATTTACTATGCACCACTCTGCATAGTATCAGATTAAATATTCATGATTCTTCTTAATTTTGATGATAGTAATGGAACCAGGGCCAGTATTTTTATTTACACCATGAATGAGTAGATAAGTACAATTATACAGCGTAATAATTATTAGATCAAAGGTGTTGTGGTGAAAAAAAAGTGCATGCTATTTGCTCCTAATCATTCAATAATCCGCAGGAAATTATAGCATAATACTCAAATGTTAACTTTAATCAGCTTCATACCAACAGCAATAAACTAATTTCATAACAGGCTTACTCAACAACAGCTAATCAATATAGCTGTGTGAAATATAAATTAACTCTAGTCATTGGAATATGTTATCTGAGTTAATTAAATTGGATTCCCCTCAGTATTCTTGTTAAAACTAATTTAATGTGGTGGTAACTGACATTTTTTAAGTCTGTCAAGAGATCGGGTTAGATAAAGTAGCAATTAGAGTGACAAGCCAGAGCAAAACAGCTTTTGAAGTTCTCAACTTTAACACTGAAAGAGGGTGTCTTGTGCTTACTTACTAACTAGCTGCCTGCCTCATGCTTCAAAGTCTTTGCTTTTTAAAGTTGCATGTAAGTGAAGTCTCCCTGTATGCAAATACATCACTTTGGTCATTGGGGCATGTCGGCAGTGTTGTACAACATCATGCAGCACTGCTCCTTTAAGAGTTTAATCCGTGGATCTCTATTGTAAGGGATCCTTTGTGTCTTTTTGGAATGGCAGACCATTGTTTGTGTCTAATATCCTAACATTTCACATACACAGGTCTAGTGGAGCTTTAGGACACTCTGCAGTGCATTGAAAAATGGGTTTTTTTATCATGAAATTACACCAATATAAAGCTACGTCCTTCACTTGTCTCTCTCCTTTCTTTTACTCTGAATGCCTGCACCTTTCAACCAGATAAGACTTGAAGAATTATCATGGCGGGATAAGACAAACTTAAAAAAAGAAATGTGCTTGTGAAGAGTAAAAAAAAGAAATGATCTGACGAATACATTTGAAGGTTGGAAATCATACCGTATAATCTAATGAAGAGATTGTTGCACCAAAAATGTGGAAATTTGTGAATTTATTAAATCAAGAAAAAGCTATAAAACTGGAAAGCAAGTTAAAATAAGCAGCAATGACTCTCAATTGACGAGAAGATCTAAGAGAGATCTGAGAAATAAGTTTGAGAAACTGATCCAAAAGTGTGCTAGGACCCTCCAGCAGGGTGTTTCAGGGGGCACCACAGCCACCAGTCAGACCCAGACCATGTAGTGCAAAAGGCTTTCCTCAAAGGACGCATGACATTAACCCTTGTGTGGTGTTCATATTTTTGTTACACAGCAAATGTTCCCGGGGCTGGTGGACCCTAACCTGACTCCGCCAGATGGATTGCTTCACATTTGCTCGGCATATCCATCTGGGAACTTTCCGATGGAGAACTTTTGGGAAGGGGCGAAAATACTGGATGAACCATCTGTCTATCACCTATGTTGGTAATAGACGGGCAAAATCAACCAATCAGATCCACGAAGCGTATGAAAATACAACCACAAGCCCGCCCCTGCTGCTGCAGGCAAACCATAGCTCGTTAGCTCAGCAAGCACGCAACATGTCAGTAAAGGATATTTGCCGTTTGTGTAACGAGAATTTAGGAATAAAAGGCACCATTTCAGGTTTCACCGCTGTCTGAAAATACTAGTTAGCTGATTGGATAAACCATCTGTCTATCACCACCTAACCCACCTCAAAACCAACGCTGATTGGCCCGGACGTTTGGCGAGCTGCTCAAAATTTTCTCTATCTCAAGATGCCAGACTGATCGGCGAGTGGAAAACTTGAGCTCGCGAGATCAGGACGGTCTCACAAGGCTAGGTGGACCCACCACAATATTAAGCTTTTATATCAATATAGCATAACAATTTATGTAAAAATACTTAACAGATGTTTACTTTAGCTCAATTACCAATGATATATATGTAGCACCCAGCTAAATTTATATATTGTTTATTTGTGTTCTGTTAACAGAAATACAGTATATTCCTAAATATGGGCCAGTTCAGTTGTTTCTGTCATTTAATACCTTTTTGTTATTAATATTTAATATTAATTCATATTTGTTATCGAGTTATACAATTTTGAGGTGTTGAAATACTTCCTGTGTGAGTAACCTTTGAACCCTCTGTCATTTTATTTTGTATTGGGTGGCCAGGTGTCAGTTTTGTTGATTATCCAATCAGTGCCATCCAGAGCGCAGTTTGGCAACCTACCGGAGTTTTGCGGGGGCGGGACTAAACAAAAAACGGGGAGAAACGGAAAAAGAGAGTGACGGGAATGAGATAGCTACGAGCTAGTTGTAAGTTCTGCACGATTGATTACATTACTGGTCATTAAAGTTAAGAGCCGGGGGGAATTCTTTTTCTTGTTTTTTTTTGTCAGTGTGTAACCCTCTTGAAACGGGGGAGTGAGTTTTGTTTGGAGCCGGTTAAATCGACCACGGAGATTTAGTGGATTTAGCTAACGCCATAGCCGTGTGCGAACTGCTACTACATACCCAGAAACCCACTTCGCCACCGAGTTTCTAATGTGCGTCAGATGCTGCCACCCATGTTGCTGCCATAGATGTGCTCAGGATTCGTGCTGCGTGCTGGAGGAGTCTGTGTTTTGTACATGGATGGACGGAGTTTCACGACGGGTTTCCTCATTGCGTATCTCATCACTGGACAGAAGGGTTTGGATAGACGGTCACTATAATCTTCCTGTTACCAAGGAACCGTGAGTACAGACAGTATTCTCTGGAAAGATTTCTACTGAGCTCCAACAAGCGCGCCAACGATGTGGTACCACAAAACTGAGACGAAATAGAGAAAAGAAACCCCGGGGTATTGTTTAGTCATTTCATTTGGACAATGAGGACATTTTGAAAGGTTAATTCACCTGGTTCTGGAAATAAATATAAATAGCCTACATCTTGAATATAACATTCAATCTTTGTGGTCTGATGTTTAAGTGTGTGATTGAAATGTGATGTTATTTTTTGCAAACAAGGGTTATAGTGGTTAAATGTATGTGCATGGGAGTTGTATGCTCATAGGGAAAAAAAACAAACAAATAAAACAAACACAGTATAGCTATATTTAGGCTAACTAGGCCTCTCTCACAATTTTTTTTTAATTGCTGTGGATACATCCTAATTTTAAATGCTAGTAACCTCTCACCAATTCATTCCCCATGCACATGATAAATCTTAAAACAAGTGGAATTGAGTAGGGGGGCTACATGTGGGGGCTCGTCCGGGATCTTGTTTACTTTTGTTTTGTGTGTGAGCATGTTCTAAAGAAAAAAAAGGAAAGTCAGTGTTAAATGAGGTAACTTTAAAAAAAAAAAAAAACCCTATAGCCACTTGTGTTTCAGAGAATTATTTTGTTTTTATTCTGTGTATCTAAAGCTAATATAACATGGAGTCAGAACAGATTATCAAATGGTGTGAAGACAAAGGTATTGATGCAAGGAAAGCATTTGTACTTGGTAAGGTTTCTCTTGGTATTACCGATGAAACTTTGTATAAGGTACTGGATGAGGCTAAAGTTTTCGGTCCCTGTAAAATAAGAGGTCGGTGTGTAGAACACTTCAGTAAAAGCCAGTTAGTTTTAGTCGAAACTATTAATGATATGACTAAGACTGACATACCTGAACAGTTACTAGCTGGAGATGAGTCTGGACCTTGGATAGTGACTGTTACTGAGAGCCAGAGTGTTCATGTAACTGATGGAGACTTCCAGTCCAAGTTGCTGTCATTCTTAGCAAATGAAGGGAAGACACTAGCTGACGTCACAGGCTTACTAACCTCTGTTCCTGCTCCACCCACCGCTCCAGACCTGAACACAAAGCTGGTGAATGCCATCTCCTCACTAGTTGAAAAATGCCAAGCCACGCCTGCAGATGGACCGGGCTATCGCAAGCTACGCATGTTCTCAGGTATGAGACCCACTCCACATGGAGAAGAGGAGTATGACGCTTGGGCGGAACAGACTACTCACATGTTAGACGAGTGGCAGTGTTCTGATGTTGTCAAGAGACAGAGAGTAGCTGAGAGTCTTAAAGGACCAGCAGCAGATATTGTCAGAGGTTTGAGAGTCACTAATCCCCAGGCCACTGCCAATGACTACCTTAAAGCCCTTGAAACAGCTTTTGGAACCACAGACAGTGCAGCTGATCTCATGGTACGGTTTCGTAATACATTCCAGCAAGATAGTGAGAAATTATCAGCCTACTTACTCAGATTAGACAAGCTATTGCATGCAGTCCATCATAAAGGTGGAATTGAAGTGATTGACATGAACCGAGCGCGCATTGATCAAGTTGCTAGAGGCTCTCTGCCTTATGACCTCCTAGCCCTTCGCATAAGACTGACTTACAAACTCAAGCCTCCTCCCAGCTTTACTGAGTTGCTTCGGGATGTGAGAGAAGAAGAGGAGATGATCCTTGAAAGACCAAATGTAAAGAAGGTTGAATCTTTAACTATTGGTAAGCGTGCAGAGTGTGCTACAGCCTCAGTTGTACCTGTACTGCCAGAGCCTGCGCCAGTCCTGCAAGATCTTGCAATAGAGAGTCTAAGGAAAGAATTTCAAGGTCTCAAGACTGATGTTGCACGCCTCCTTTCTGCCTCTGTGACTGCATCAGCCAGTGTGGGGCAGCAGGTAGACCAGAACCCCAACCAGAAAGCTACTGGAAACTCATATGCCCGTGTGAAGGAGAGAGCTCCCAAACCTCAGTATCGCACTGATGTCTTTTGCTACAGATGTGGTGAAGATGGTCATTTCCAGCGGGAGTGTCAAAACCCAGAAAATCTCAGAAAAGTTAACAAGCGTCTCTTGAAAATAAAACAGCCGACGGGAAACTTTCCAGGGGCTCAGTAGAGGAACGGCCTGACGCTCCGGAGAAGATACGTTCCACAAAGTGTGACACGCTACCAGAAAACCAGGCTAACCTGCCAGAGGGTTTAGTTGGACCTAGCTCTGTTGTCTCAGTACAAATTGAGGGCATTTACGCCAAAGCTTTACTTGATAGCGGGTCCCAAGTTACCCTACTGTATCGCTCCTTTTATGACAAGTACCTAAAGCACCTGCCTTTGACCCCTATTGAGTGCCTGGAGATTTGGGGCCTCAGCGCAAAGGAGTATCCATATAATGGTTATATGTGCTTGAAGCTTGAGTTTACTGGAGATGTAGTTGGAGTAGCTGAGACCATAGAAACACTTGTGCTTGTGTGTCCAGATCCGGTTATAACAGGGGATGTTTCCATTGTGGTTGGCACAAACACCTCTATAGTTCGAAGACTGTTCCATGCATGTAAAACACATGGAGGAGACGATTTTCTTAACACCCTGTCTGTTCATCCAGTAATAAAGGAAGCTTATGAGAAGTTTCGGGAGACTCCTGACGACACAGCTGAGACAAAAAGAGGAACAGTCTGGTTCACAAGAGACAAGCCTTTCACTCTGCCACCTGGCGGCGTTGCAACAGTTGTTGGTATTCCAAAGTTTCCTGGAGGTTTCTCTAGCCAAGCTGTTCTTATAGACCGTCCAGAAGAGGATTGTTTCCCTGAAGAGCTTCTAGTCATGCCTGTTGTTGAAAAGTCCACTGCTGTTCAATGTCGTCGCATCACAGTCACCATGAGAAATGTGTCCAGTCATAATGTGACATTAAAACGTGGAATTCCTATTGCTCATCTATTCCCTGTAGATGTTGTAAATACGGTCCTTGAAAAGGAGGGCCCTAAGCTGCCAACACCTCAAGTGTCCCCGTCCTCTTTCAACTTTGGTGACTCTCCTGTGCCTCCTGAGTGGAAGGAGCGACTGTGTCAAAAGATGATGGAGAGAAAAGAGGTTTTCTCCTGCAGTGAGTTTGATGTGGGTTGTGCAAAAAGCACACAACACAGCATTCGTGTGACAGATGATAAACCTTTCAGAGAGCGTTCTAGACGGTTACCACCAGGTGATTTGGAGGATGTGAGGAAGCATCTGAATGATTTAAAAGAGGCCGGAATCATTTCAGACTCCCGAAGCCCCTATGCTTCCCCAATAGTTGTGGTTCGCAAGAAAAACGGCACCATACGTATGTGCGTGGACTATAGGACGTTGAACAGGAGAACGATTGCGGACCAGTATACAGTCCCTCGTGTGGAAGATGCTTTGTCCTGCCTGGGTGGTAGCCAGTGGTTCAGTGTGCTTGACCTCAGAAGTGGCTATTATCAGATCCCTTTAGCTGCTGCTGATAAAGAGAAGACAGCTTTCACTTGCCCAGCCGGGTTTTATCAGTTTGAGCGAATGCCGCAAGGGATTTGTGGGGCCCCGGCCACATTTCAACGAATTATGGAAAGGACTGTTGGTGATATGAACCTACTGGAAGTGCTGGTGTATCTGGATGACGTGATCGTTTTTGGGAGAACGTTAGAGGAACATGAGCAGCGCCTTCTTAAAGTTCTCGACCGATTGAAGGAGGAAGGATTAAAGATATTGTTGGATAAATGTCAGTTCTGCTGCCCCTCCGTTACCTACCTTGGCCACATTGTGTCTAGAGAAGGCATTGCTACAGACCCGGCAAAGATTGAAGCTGTGAAATCATGGCCACGCCCAGAAAACATCACTGCTCTTCGTTCCTTCCTTGGCTTCTGTGGATATTACAGACGTTTTGTAAAAGATTTCTCCCGAGTCAGTTATCCCCTCAACCAGTTGCTTCAGTGCTGCATTGTGGCTGGAAAGACAGGGAAAGAGGCAAAGAAAAGTAAAGACATCAAAGAGCAGACGAAAGCACAAGCAGGTACAGCAATAAAAGATTGGTACCATCCTTCTGAGGCTTTTGGGCCTAGGTGGGACGAAGACTGTGAGAGAGCCTTTGAGGCTTTAAAGAGAAGTCTTACAGAGGCACCTGTGCTGGCAATCGCCAACCCAAAACTGTCATATGTACTGCATGTTGATGCGAGCAGAGAAGGATTGGGAGGTGTCCTCTATCAGGATCAGGGAGAAGGTTTGCGCCCAGTTGCTTTTGTCAGCAGAAGCCTCTCTCCAGCAGAGAAGAATTATCCCACGCATAAGCTTGAGTTTCTGGCTTTGAAATGGGCTGTTGTCAACAAGTTGCATGATTACCTTTATGGAGTCAAATTTGAGGTCCACACTGATAACAATCCATTAACGTATGTCTTAACTACAGCTAAACTGGATGCAACAGGGCATCGATGGTTGGCGGAATTGTCGACATATGATTTTAGTCTGAAGTATCGGCCTGGAAAACAGAACGTGGATGCGGATGCATTGTCACGGCGTCCTTATGCAAACCACAATGCCCCTTATGAGGAGAAGGAAACATTGCTTGCCACCACAGTCCAAGCTGTCTGTCACATGTCCAAAGTCAGAGTACCTCACTGTCGCCGGTACAGAGCTGTAGATTTCATGGGCTCATCCAAAGGTGCGGTGCCCAGAGCCTATTGCAACCTGTCATTTCTGAACTCTCAGCAGTTGCCCAAATTGAAGCAGCAGAAATCTCAAATTCTCAGCAGAAAGACCCGTGCATTGGAGAAGTGTGGCGTGCTATCATTCAGAAAAGTGCCAACCACGCCAACAAAGAGAAACATCCTGATGTATCACTGTTGTTAAAAGAGTGGGGAAGCTAATGGTCAGAGACTCTGTGTTGTATAGGATGAGCCATCCACCAAACAAACCAGCTCGGCGGCAGCTGTTGCTCCCACAAGAGTTCAGAACAACTGTGCTCCAGTCGTTGCATGACCAATCGGGCCATTTGGGGTTTGACAAGACATACGGCCTGATACGAGAGAGGTTTTACTGGCCCCGCATGAAAGTTCAGATTGAAAGGTACTGTAAGAACTGTCCGAGGTGTGTTCAGAGAAAGACGCTGCCTAAGAGGGTTGCTGAGTTATCACATCTTAATAGTGATGGACCGATGGATCTCGTCTGTATGGATTTTCTGACGATTGAGCCTGACTCCAGAAATATCTGCAATGTGCTCGTAGTTACAGATCACTACACGAGATATGCTCAAGCTTTTGCAACTAAAGATCAAAAGGCATCGACTGTCGCTAAGGTTCTGTGGGAACAGTATTTTGTCCACTATGGTTTGCCAAGAAGGGTGCACTCAGATCAAGGCAGGGATTTTGAAAGTCGCCTCATCCATGAACTGTTGAGCATGCTTGGCATAAAAAAATCCAGAACCACTCCATACCACCCTCAGGGTGATCCACAGCCTGAGCGTTTCAACAGGACTCTCCTTGACATGCTTGGAACCTTGGAAACACAAGACAAAAGTAAATGGAGTAAACACCTCAGCCATCTTGTACATGCGTACAATTGCACAGTGAATGAGTCAACAGGCTATTCTCCATATTTTCTAATGTTTGGACGGGAAGCCAGGCTGCCAGTAGACGTAACATTCGGGGTCTCAAGTGATGGCACCTCCACAAAATCCTACTTGAGGTATGTCAAAAACATGAAACGTGAGCTCCAAGCTGCCTATCAGTTGGCTGGGAGTATGGCAGAGAAGAAAAATGAAGGGAACAAGCAACGCTATGATCAGAGAGTTCGTTTCTGTCCATTAACTTCTGGGGACAGGGTCTTGATCCGAAACCTTGGTCTACAAGGGAAGCACAAGCTTGCTGATCGGTGGAAAAATACTCCTTACATTGTGGAAAGTCAACTGCCTGGTTTGCCCGTGTTCAAACTGAAGCCAGAGAGTGGACAAGGCTCTGAAAAGATACTGCACCGCAATCACATTCTGCCAATCGGAAGGGAAGTGCAGCTGCGGCCTGAGATCAACAAGGAGCCGCCGAACCGAAGGAGAGCAAGCAGACGGCTCAAAGAAATGAGAAAAGAGAACTATGATATTCCTTGCTTACCAGCGCCTGAACAGGATGATAAGATGGAGGCCACATTTGACTCTGAAGATGATGAGATGGGTGTATGGCATGACTATTATGTACCACGAGAGTTGTCAGGATCAGAACCTCAAAACCTTGATCACGGCGAGCCATTCAATCTGGATTTGGATCTGGCTGGTTTTACAAGTAACCCAGAAACGGATGAGACAGCTGAAGAACTTGCTGCAGTGGAAGAGAGTGTGACTGCAGAGATTGTGAGACGAGAAAGAGACACTGAAATACAGACGTCAGACGAAATGGCTGAGAGACTAGACAGTGTAGCTGAAAGCTCTGACAAGACAACTCGACCTCAGAGACTAAAGAAAGCACCAACTAGACTAACTTATGACTTGCTAGGGAACCCAACATCAGTGGCAGTTGGTACACATAGTGCTACCATAGTTGAGATTAATGACAAGAAAGAGGCTCCATCACCTATTACGAGATACAAAAGCTCTTTTTACAAGTGGATAGGTTAAAGGGAATGTTAATAAGATGCTAGCACAATCTTTTAAGAAAATGTGTTTATTTTTTTTGTATGAGATATACGGTATTAGACATGTCATGAGGGCATGACAATTTTTTTTTGTGGGGGAGAATGTAGCACCCAGCTAAATTTATATATTGTTTATTTGTGTTCTGTTAACAGAAATACAGTATATTCCTAAATATGGGCCAGTTCAGTTGTTTCTGTCATTTAATACCTTTTTGTTATTAATATTTAATATTAATTCATATTTGTTATCGAGTTATACAATTTTGAGGTGTTGAAATACTTCCTGTGTGAGTAACCTTTGAACCCTCTGTCATTTTATTTTGTATTGGGTGGCCAGGTGTCAGTTTTGTTGATTATCCAATCAGTGCCATCCAGAGCGCAGTTTGGCAACCTACCGGAGTTTTGCGGGGGCGGGACTAAACAAAAAACGGGGAGAAACGGAAAAAGAGAGTGACGGGAATGAGATAGCTACGAGCTAGTTGTAAGTTCTGCACGATTGATTACATTACTGGTCATTAAAGTTAAGAGCCGGGGAATTTTTTTCTTTTTTTTTTGTCAGTGTGTAACCCTCTTGAAACGGGGGAGTGAGTTTTGTTTGGAGCCGGTTAAATCGACCACGGAGATTTAGTGGATTTAGCTAACGCCATAGCCGTGTGCGAACTGCTACTACATACCCAGAAACCCACTTCGCCACCGAGTTTCTGATGTGCGTCAGATTCTGCCACCCATGTTGCTGCCATAGATGTGCTCAGGATTCGTGCTGCGTGCTGGAGGAGTCTGTGTTTTGTACATGGATGGACGGAGTTTCACGACGGGTTTCCTCATTGCGTATCTCATCACTGGACAGAAGGGTTTGGATAGACGGTCACTATAATCTTCCTGTTACCAAGGAACCGTGAGTACAGACAGTATTCTCTGGAAAAATTTCTACTGAGCTCCAACAAGCGCGCCAACGATGTGGTACCACAAAACTGAGACGAAATAGAGAAAAGAAACCCCGGGGTATTGTTTAGTCATTTCATTTGGACAATGAGGACATTTTGAAAGGTTAATTCACCTGGTTCTGGAAATAAATATAAATAGCCTACATCTTGAATATAACATTCAATCTTTGTGGTCTGATGTTTAAGTGTGTGATTGAAATGTGATGTTATTTTTTTGCAAACAAGGGTTATAGTGGTTAAATGTATGTGCATGGGAGTTGTATGCTCATAGGGAAAAAAAACAAACAAATAAAACAAACACAGTATAGCTATATTTAGGCTAACTAGGCCTCTCTCACAATTTTTTTTTAATTGCTGTGGATACATCCTAATTTTAAATGCTAGTAACCTCTCACCAATTCATTCCCCATGCACATGATAAATCTTAAAACAAGTGGAATTGAGTAGGGGGGCTACATATACAGCCCCTGACAAAAGTTGCTTATCTAAGTTGTAGGAACAACAAATAATAACCTGACTTGTAGTTGATCAGTTGGAATCAGAAATGGCTTACATGAAAGGCAAAGGCTTCTGAATTATGCTTATTATACCAAAATAAAGTCTTATTTTGGTATAATAAAGTATCATTTATTGAGTTTTATCATTGAATTAGGACAGAAAGGTCAGATTTGGCTTGAACAAAAGTCTTGTCGTGTCTTTAAATGATTCATCCAATCACAGATTAGAGCTTCACCTGTGACAAATACTGTAATTAACACATTCCGGGTGTGTATAAAAAGAACTCCAGCACACCAGACCTTCATGTGAAGTGCAACCTGACCTCTCACAATATGCCAAAGATTCATCCACAGACCAAAGTGCTGATCATCAAGAGCCTGAAGACCAAGTCTTCAATCTTCAATGTATCCAAACGTCAAGTGGAAAGGATAAGAAAAAGATTTGAAGAAACTGGTGAAGTTCATGACAAGCCCAGGTCAGGCAGACCCAGTAAGACAACTGTTCGAGAGGACCGTTTGTGGCTTTGACAGTCCAGGGCCAGCCCTTTTTCTGGGCTGGCCACCAGAAACCCATGTATTTATAAGAACAGTTTGTCGAATTCTCTCACGTAGTGGTCTCCATGGCCGAATTAGTGATCACAAACTAGCATTAAACAGAAGACAACTAAAAAAAATTGTTGCATTTGCAAAGGCCCACAGCTTGTTGAAAGGATGGACAGTGGAAAAGTGGCATAAGGTTGATTTTTCTGATGAATCATCCATTGAACTGCATCCCAATTGCCGCAAATACTGCAGAAGACCTGTTGGAACCCACATGGACCCAAGATTCACCCAGAAAATAGTCAAATTTGGTGGAGGTAAAATCATGGTTTGGGGTTACATCCAGTATGGGGGTGTGCGAGAGATCTGCAGAGTGGATGGCAACATCAACAGCCTGAAGTATCAACAAATTCTTGCGCCCCATTGCATTCCAAACCACAAGAGAGGGCAAATTCATCAGCAGGATGGCGCTCCTTTTCATACTTCAGCCTCCACATCAAAGTTTCTGAAAGCGAAAAAGGTCAATGTGCTTCAGGATTGGCCAGCCCAGTAACCAGACACGAACATTATTGAGCATGTCTGGGGTAAGATGAAGAAGGAGGCTTGGAAGATGAAACCAAAGCATCTTGATGAACTCTGGGAGTCCTGCAAGACTGCTTTCTTTGCTATTCCAGATGATTTCATCAATAAGTTATTTGAGTCATTGCTGAGACGTATGGATTTAGTCCTCCAAGCTCATTTTCTTTTTCCCAAGGCACCATGACTTTATGTATCCTCTGATGTTATTGTAGCATGTTTGTGTATTCAAAATAAAGTATCATTTCTACGTACATTACTGTATTTTTGTATGCAACAAGACTTTTGTCCAAGCTAAATCTGACCTTTCTGTCCTAATTCAATGATAAAACTCAATGAATGATACAAGACTTTATTTTGGTATATTAAGCATAATCCAGAAGCCTTTGCCTTTCATATAAGCCATTTCTGATTCCAATTGATCAACTACAAGCCAAGTTATTATTTGTTGTTCCTACAACTTAGATAAGCGACAAGACTTTTGTCAGGCACTGTACATCATTTATGGTTCATATTTACCCCTGTGAGATCACATTTATGATCATTTTCGTTTTTTGTGAGAAAACAAGGAAATTAAATTGTAAAAAAGGTGAAAAAATAGAAACAAGTTTCGATCATTATTGGTGCTTATTTCTTAGAACTTAATCAGAAAAGGTGAAAGTGCTTGAAATGTAAAAATGTTGTAACTTTGTGTGGGAATAGCAGGTGCAGAAAGACATTCCCGCACACAGACACCTACACTCAGACACGCACACATACAGACGCACAGACACACACAGAGACGCACAGACACATACACACACACACACACACACACACACACACACACACACACACAGTTAGGCCCAGTTAGGAGGAGGACACAGTTAAGTTTCATAGCACCTACAATTATTACACAATTATTACATTTGGGTCCAGTAGACCCGAACACCTCATATGTAATAGTTATGTGTAGGGGGGGTGTACCGTGTGCGGTCATTGAAAATAAGTTATTTTTTATGTTCTTCACAGAAAATGAGCCAAGGCCAATGAGTTTGAGTTAGAAGAAGTAATAAATAGCATAATTTTTCTTTTAGCAAACATTGAAAACGGGTCCCACAGACTCAAACACCATACAAGGGTTAAATGGGTGTAATGAACAACATTGTCGGCAGAGCATGGCACCTATTGATTCTCTCTGTCTGGTCATGCCTGATGGACACTGACTGTGGTTAAGGTCACAGGTTGTCATTCCACTGTCATTGCAGACAGAGGAGCAACACAGGAGGAAAGGACTGCAAATAATCTGCTGTCAGTGGGTTCTGGATGCCAACAAGAGTGTGATCAGAGTCAGCATGTGGCATTTATAGCAGGGCTTATTCAGGTCTTTGGAGGCCAAGGCAGGAGAAAGCGATGGTGTTGTTGGCTGTCACTGGAACACACTGATCGCTGTTCTGCCCCACTAGGGTTGTATCGGCTTATCCTAAATAGCTGAACACTGATAGACAAGTACTGATACATGAAGACAAATCACTGTTTGGAACCCTAAAATCCTCTAAATGTGTTACCCTTGTCTCCTTGAGGCCTGTTTCGCCAGGCAAGTGTTGTTGCAGACAATCCTGGAGAGTGTTGCAGACACTCCTGGAGAGTGTCTGCCTTTAATCAAGTATATGCTGAGAATCACAAACAAGAATCAAGGAACAGGAACCAGCTCCAGATTATTTCAGCTGGGATCACTATACTTGATTCACTTTGAAGAGAAGATATTTTATTCCTTAGCAAGGCCCCGTAATGTAGTCTGTGTGTTGGATGTGATTCTTCAGCTCAGAAAAGGAATGCTAAAAGCCCAATATGTGGATGTGTTGGGGGTCTAGATAAGCCAATACAGCTTTGACTGAGGGCTCTTTTGAATCATGCTCTAGGGACGCAACTCTTCAAAAGCTTCTCTGAGAGAAGCACTCCAATGAGGAGCTACTTGGAACAAAAATCTGCCCAGTCACATTATGTGGCTGTAAATGAGAACAAACTTTTAGTAACTTAACCTAAGTAACAAATGTGCAAATATTTTCAACATTATTGTATAAGTACACCATTGGGTGCTCAGTTGCACATTCCTGTGAATATCTATAAACTTGTACTAGCTCTGATTACAAATGAATGTCAGCCATCTTTGGTACTACTTCAGAATTCAGGACAGGAAATATTACATAATGTATGCCTTGTGTAGGCAAAAGCTTTTATTGTGGGCCTGAGTGAGAATGGTACCCGCTCCCCCAGGGAAGAATCTGTTACTTTGACGTAAACACCAGGAATGAGGCAGAAGGGTATGCTGACCATTGCCCATGGGCTTCCTGCATCTAGACCCCTAATGACAACTGAGCGTGATTTTGCAGTGAGGAGCATTTATTCTCTTTTGGGAGCACTAGGGTCAGTTTGTGGACTAAACACAGGTTTTCCATTACACTTTTCTGGAGCTGGTGTTGCCTGCAGTTGGATATTAGGGGAGTGGGAGTCCTGTCTGTCACAATGCAGCCTGTCCCAGGTCAGCCATGAGAGAATAATTGACCCAAAAATGATTGTGGAAAAGAGGTCTGAGAAGGGAATATGGCTTGAAGAAAATGGCCTATGATTTTTTGTTTCTTTGAATTAAGAGAGTTGCAAAAAAATGGGATGAGAGACCAAACAAAAGCCCAACTCAAACTCAATTCAGCCTAAGGGCTTGGTTAAGCTAAGACAGAACTGGCTTCTACGATGTGTCGTCCAACCACATCAGAAGGCAAAAGTGTTTATGTCTGTTCAGAATGGCTACTCTCACAGTCATATGTAGGGGCAAGGCACAATACTAGTTTAAATATGGGAATAAAGGAGCACATTTTCAGACAGTTTCTGCTGGAAGACATTCATGGTGTTGTGTAAGTTGTGTGTAAAGAATGAAAAAAGGTTTAGAAAGGTCGTGAAGGTTTTGTAACACAGGACACATTGAGATTGTAATAGGAACATGATTAAATCCAGTAGAGCACAATGAAATGCCCTATATGCCCTAATATCATGCACACAGAGAATGGACCCACAAATGCATGACTCAGGTACGTAAAATACAATGATTTATTAGCATGCTACTACACTTTGCTATAATGTAAAGTATTGAGTGTACAGCTTTTATAACAGTGTAAATGTGCTGTCCCCTCAAAATAACTCAACACACAGCCATTAGTGAGTACACCCCTATGTTAAATTCCCATAGAGGCAGGCAGATTTTTATTTTTAAAGGCCAGTTATTTCATGGATCCAGGATACTATGCATCCTGATAAAGTTCCCTTGGCCTTTGGAATTAAAATAGCCATCATCACATGCCCTTAGAGATTGGCATGGGGTACTTTCCATAAAATCATCTCTCAATGCCAATCAAACCATCTATTAGGCTAACCGACATAAAACCATGCCAATCTCTAGGTATGGTGAAGTGTCTTCAGTGTTGTCCCATTAAAAGATATAATGAAATATTTACTAAAATGTGAGGGGTGTACTCATATTTGTGAAATATTGTAAATACACAAGACAGGGGAGACAATGAGACACAGGTGAAACACATAAGGGCAGTGACAGGTAATCACACAGGTGGGAAAGTCCACGTCTGCCGACAACGGCAAACTAATGCCTGGGCAGAGGGAACTCCCACCTCCCGTTCCAGAGCGGCAAAGAGGGGGGGTTGGTACCCGTACACACACTGGAAGGGAGTGAGGCTGGTGGAGGAGCAGGGCAGAGTATTATGGGTATAGCTTGCTTGACTCTCTTCTCAACCTTCTATGAAACAGCACCCACAACACAGGACACTGGGAGGATGGTCTCTTCAGACTTGGGAAAGGATTCCGAGTCAAACAGTCGAGACAAAGCATCAGGTTTAATGTTCATGGAACCAGGACGATATGACAGGGTAAAGTTGAACCGGTTGAAAAACAGGGCCCACCTGGCTTGACGAGAGTTCAGTCGTTTAGCAGATCGCAGGTACTCCAGATTCTTGTGGTCCGTCCAAACCATGAATGGTTGCTCCGCCCCCTCCAACCAGGGCCTCCACTCCTCCAAGGCCATCTTGACTGCCAGCAGCTCCCGCTTACCCACTTCATAATTTCTCTCAGCAGGGGCCAGTTTGTGGAAGAGAAAAGCACAATGATGCAGCTTACCATCCATGGGAAGACGTTGAAAGAGAACCGCACCCAGACCGACATTGGAGGCATCCACCTCCACCACAAACTGACGTCTGGGATCCAGTAGAAGCAGAACTGGAGCTGTCACAAAATGCTCTTTGAGAGTCTGGAAGGCTGTTTCTGCTCAAGGATTCCACTTGAACCTGGTCTTGGAAGAACATGTAAAAGGGAAGCAACAGGCTAACAGCAGGAGCGTTAGTTAATCCGAAAGGCATCACCAAGTACTCATAATGTCTACAGGGAGTGTTAAATGCTGTCTTCCATTCGTCCCCCTCCCTAATCCTCACCAAATGGTAAGCATTTCTTAAGTCAAGTTTGGTAAAGATAGTAGCCCCCTGCAATAGTTCAAAAGGAGAGGAAATCAATGGGAGGGAGTAACTGTTCTTCACTGTGATGTCAATGAATCCACGATAATCAATACACGGCTGTAACGACTTATCCTTCTTCCCCACGAAGAAGAAACCAGTGCCAGCCGATGAGGAAGAGGGTCAGATGATCCCTGCATCCAGAGCCAAATCAATGTACTCCTTCATGGATTGGGTCTCAGGAGAAGAGAGAGAGAGTACAGCCGCCCCTTAGGCGCTGAAGAGCCGGGCAGCAAGTCAATGGTGCAGTCGTATGGTCTGTGAGGAGGTAGAGCAGTAGCCCTAGCCTTGTTAAACACCTCCTTTAAATCCATATAGCAGGAAGGAACAGAAGATAGATCCGGAAAATCCCTCTTCTCAGGAACCTCCGTGTCCACAGAAGGAGGTGCAGGAATCCTCTCCTCTGAATCCTCAGGGTCCACAGAAAGAGAAGCAGGAACCACCTTCACCAGAGTCAACACCGGAATAATATGTCCAGAACTCCCTTTGGATCTGGACTGGAAACAGGTCCTGGCACAGGTCTCTTGACACCCCTTAACAACCCCCAAAGTCCAGTCAATGTGAAGGTTGTGTTTGAGGAGCCAGGGAAACCCAACGATAATTGGGTGTTGAGAGTAACCACCAACAAAAAAACAATAGTCTCAGAATGTTGGTCAGGGATAACCAGGGTAACAGGAGTGGTTTGATGATTTTCCTGCCAGAGCAGCCTGCCAAAGCAGCCGGCCATCCAGCACTGCGTTCCTCAACGGCGCAGGCAGAGGAACAGAAGTCAGTCCCAACCCTCTAGCAAGGAAAAGGTCCATGAGACTAGCATCAGCCCCGGAATCCACCATGATTCCGGGAAATCTCAGTGGAGAACAGGGCACAATGAACATGGGACGAGAGGGAACAGATTCTCCTCCAGAGTCAGTCGAGTTCTACCCAGCTGCATGGGCTCCTCAATCGTAGCAGTCTGATGTGAAACGACGAGGTGACGAGGAGCGTCCCTTACCCGGGACGACTGCTCTCGGATAATCCAGCGGAGAACCCTTGGAGTCAAACCTCTCTCTCTCTCACGTTTGAAGAGCCGCTTGTCAATCCTGATGGCTAGGGCAATGAGAGCGCCAAGGTCCCCTGGAAGATCCAATGCCGCCAGCTGATCCTTCAGCACACTGGAAAGACGGAAGGAATGCATCCAGTAGAGCAGCCTGATTCCACCCGCTCTCTGCTACCAGCGTGCGGAAGTCAATGGCATAGTCAGACACTCTTCGTCTGCCCTGACTAAGGCTCACCAGAGCCCGGGCCGCGTCTCTGCACAGAGTGACATGTTGGAAAGTATGTTTGAAAGCTTGGGTGAAGCGAGCAAACGAGTCACACAGAGGCAAATTTCTTCCCCACTCCGCTGTGGCCCATGACTCTGCTCGACCAGACAGTTGTGAAATCAGGTAAGCAATATTAGCCTGAACAGTGGGATAGTGGACTGGAGCTCAAAATGTAATCCACACTGTGTCAAAAAGGCTCGACAGTCACCAGACTCACCAGAGAAGCGTTCAGGCCAAGACAGATGAGGTAAAGCAGTGGAACTGACAGATGACCGGACCGGAGAAGCAGCAGAACCATCCCGACCATGGGACCAGCAGATGAAACTGGGTCCGTGGAGCTTTGAGAGACAGGTGGCGTAGCAGAAAGCTGGATAGCTTGAAACTGCGTAGTCAGAAGAGACACTTGTTCACAGACAGCTTTCTGTAACCCCAGCTGACGCTCTGCCATACCTCTCATCTCCAGTTGAATGGTGGACAGCACTTCTTCTAGCTGTTGAAGCTTCTGTCCTTGAGATCGCAGCATGTTCTGTACCTTACGCAAGTTGGCGGAGTCCATGATTGTGGTGAGATCGCACTATCACGCACACAGAGAATGGAAGGATGAACTCATGGAAGCAGACAATCTCGCAATGGGGTAAGGGGAAGACTGAACTTAAAGACACAAGACAGGGGAGACAATGAGACACAGGTGAAACACATAAGGGCGGTGACAGGTAATCACACAGGCGGGAAAGTGGAAGACAGGAAGTAAAACAAGACAACACATGGGATAACAGAGAGACTACCAAAATAAAACAGGAAATGGAAAACTAACAGAAAACATGAAACAAACTAAAAACAGAAACTTGACACAAAGACAAGACATGACACCTAAAGCATACGTACCCTCCCCCTCCCCCCCTTTAGGTTTGAGCCATGCAGAGATGCACAGAACAGAAGAGGGTGAGAAACAGTGATAGTGAGAAATGACCATCCATTTGTCATTTATCCAAACTGTTCAGACCTCCCAACCAGACCATAAAAAGTGTTCATTATTCCAGTTCCTGATCTCACTGTGCAACTAGCAGCCACTAACTGTTTGTCCTGCTCAAATGTTTTCTGAAGTTGATTCAACCTTTGTGAGAAAACTGCCTTTGTCCAAAGCCTGCTGAGTGACTTTGTACAATGTGTACAGTGTCCGCGTGTGTAACATGAAGCCAAGCTGAGAGGCAAACATAGCCGAGTGATCCAGCACTCAATCAGGGATGGACTTCTCTTTTTCTATCTCATTAATCCTATCATGCCTCTGTTGCATCACCCTTTTATCCCTTTTCCTGATCCCACTCCAGGTCTCCAGCAGAACAAGTCACAATAGAGAGATAGGTACTCACCCAAATAATCAAACGGCTCATGAGATTTTGCACTGACAAATTAGTGAACAGCACATGTCACCGCACAGTGACATCGGTTTGACTTTCTAAAGGAGAGAGAAATTGTTCCACAACTGAAGACACTTTCAGAACACTGAAGAACAGTGTCAGGACTGCACTTCCATGTCGGCATACACACAAGACACTGTTACCCTTGTCACACAGAATTAGATATGCACCACAACACAACAGATTATCATAACACATAACTAGCGCATAATTATATAGCAGATCAGAACTGGCCATGTTGTCATAACCTGTCTGGTACTTCTCTACAGACTTGATAATCAGCCCTCTCTTCAATGTTCACAGCTCTTTGTCAATAAGACCGTGGTGAGGGAAAATCTGGGTAAAAATGACACATAATGCATGCAAATGGAAACCAGTTTATCATTAGGGAGATAATGAATTGAAAAGAAATTCTATGTTTGTGTGTTTATGTGTGGTCCTGAGGCCTGTACTATAAATCAAGATCAACATGCCCTGGATTTATTTCAGTTACCCGGCTTCACCTAACCTAATAACCGCGGTCCCGCATGAGCTGTGTCACGACGGTGGTTAACAACTAGTTCAATCAATCCAGCGACGCGTGCATTCCCATAAAAGAGGCGGTGTTTGCACAGCATGACCAATCACAAACATCTACCAGAGCCACATATTTTACATAAGAAGAGCAAACTATAATTCTACATAAATATGAAGAACACAGACACAGTTTTACAGGCAAAACGCAATACAGTTGCTTCCTAAAACAGGAGGGAAAGCTGGCAAAGAAATAGCCAACGCTGTAAATGTGTAAATCACAACGCTTATCAATGTCACTTCTCCATCAGTCAGGCAGAAGATCTGAGCATAATTACACGTGTGCTTTCCATAAACTGTTGTTGCTTTATCCTATTATTTCAGTTGCAACCCTGGCAGTGATAAACGATTGTGAAAGCAAATAAAAAATATAAAAACATAATTCAAACCGATATATAAGTTACCACAGCGATTTAACCCAGTAACAAGTGATCCACTGTCGTGATACGCAAAACTCTTGCGTTGAACCTGAAGTTACCTCTTTAACGCCAAATCTTGCTTCGTAGTACAGGCCTCTGGTCTGTTGCGATGATTTCACTACTGACATCTAAAGCTGAGGACAGCTGAATTATTGACAAACCACAAATAGGTCCCTATCTTGCACCTAGAGCAGCGCAAAGCCCGATGCAAGTGTCTTTGCTAGTTTAAGACCGACGCAATTGTCAATTTCCCGTCCAGCGCCCACATCGTTTAAATAGCAAAAGCACCTGTACCCATCTGTGTGCCTGTGCTGGTCTTACAGGGAGTTGTGTTCAGGTGAATTCTTGGCGTATTGCTATCTTAAGGAAGCGGAAAGTGATTGCGCCATTGACCAACAAAAACCTGGTCTAAAGTCAATAATGCAGCATTTAATTATTTTAACAGCGCATTAGTAAAATGTGCCTAGGCTTGTGCACAACGCGTGCTTGTTACACACACAGGGACTTGCAGCAGTACACAAACATGCAAAAGATTAAAAATAAAAATATTAAAATGTGAAATAGTATTATGATATGATCTGCTCGCTCGCTTTCACTTCATGCACGAGCAGATCATTTTCTTCTCCTGAAAATCTCTCCTTCCTGCTTAGCAAATCTGCCATCATAATAGCAATGCGCCAAGGTACAAACGCGTCTGGCTTTTAAAGGGAATGGGAGATGACACTCTGATTGGTTTATTGCATGTTACATCCAAAATACACCTATGATTAATTAAGACACTAAGTACAACCCTTTTGAACCATGCGCCTGGCGCACGAACCCTTTTTTCCGCCATTAAACTAGTAAAAGTGGATTTGTATATGCCCTAAACGCACCTGCGCCAGGTGCTTCACGTTGTGTGCTAAGATTGTTAATCATAATGACTGTTTTTGTCTGATCAGCCAGAAATTAACACATATTGGAAGACAAAGTGATAGGTTGGCTATTATTATAGTTGCGTCCCTAGGCAACCATCAAAACTAAGCGAGAACTCAAATTCTTGCATGTTCCTCTACCAAAACAGAAATTAACATTTATCAAAAATTGTATGCTGAAAGGGAATGACATGGAGAGAACAAATGCTAAATTTATTGAGATAGTAAATGGATAGATGAATGCAACACAATCTTTGCAGAGAGAGCTGGAGGTGCATGAACTTGATCAGAATGAGGTGAACTTCAGATGAGCTGTAGCTCTGATCTAAAACTTAATGAAGCGGATCATAAAATAATAACCACTCTCACTCACAACACACAACACATCAAACTAGATGGCTGTTAGTCACACTTATGGCGTGGGATGGCAATGTTGCAATAGCCACTGCTAATGCTTGCTCTTGAGGGAATTACTGTAATTGTTGGGGCTTTGGAAATTATAGAGTGCGGTCTAGACCTACTCTATCTGTAAAGTGTCTCGAGATAACTCTTATTATGATTTGATACTATAAATAAAATTGAATTGAATTGAATGTTGGTCGTTTGGTCAGTTGGTCCACCAACTTGGTCCAGACTAAAATATCTCAAAAACTATAGGATGGATTGTCATGTAATTTTGTACAGACATTCATGGTCCCCAGAGGAGGAATCCTACTATGGTGATCACCAGATATATATTCTACCTCCACCATGAGGTTGACATTTTTAGTAAAATATCTATGCAACTACTGGATGGATTGCCATGAAATTTGATATACACATCAATGAACCCATCACATTACATTACTTTGGTGATCCCCTGACTTTTCATGTAGCGCCATCACCAAGACAACATTTTAATTTGTCCTGTACTTTAGTTTATTACCAAATACCTGCAAAACTAATGACATTGCCATAACCCTAGGCTCTAGTTTAGTGCCAATTAGCAAATGTTACCATAATAATATATGCAATATATTGCTCAAATCAATGCTCTGACTAAATAAAGCCTTACAGACCTTCTAGCAGGGTAAACTCTTACCCATCCCTCTCCCCCTTTCATGCCTATCCACTGTCTCTATGTAATAAAGGGAAAAGCCCCAAAAAAAATAATCTTAAAAAAAGAAAATAATAATTGGAATGAAAATATCAGGCATCAACAGGTTCAGAAGACAAATGATAATAATCCTTCAAAACTGTATGATTTTATCTCCCGACAGTCAACATCAACTGACCCAAACTGGAATGGACTCGGTCCAAATTAGTCCGATCAGTCATGACACCTTAATAATACTTAGAATTGGCTCAGCAATCATTGAATTAAATATGTGTCCCTGCCTAAGGTGGATGTGAGCAGCTCTGCATCACAATTTACAGCAAGTCAAGTAAACACTGCTGTAGAACATGGACAGATAATAACACTACCGTCAAAGTAAATGGGGGCTTGATACATTTACTGTCATAATTCCCTTGGTTCCCTTATATACAGTACAATGATATGTTACTGAGTCTTGGTGCTGATCAATATTTAGAGTGCAGCAGGCATAATACAGCCATCAAAGCAGACTAACCAACCATACAACCCGGTAAATCAACATTTGTTGCCTCTCTCTGCCTAAGTCTAAGTCTGCTCGTGGTTACTCCATGTTGCTCTTAACAGTACTTGCAACATTGCCTGTCTCTCTCCACAGGTTGCTTTTGATTACTGCAACAACCCATTAAACACACAAACACACACACACACACACAAACAACACCACACACACCGACAAGTGATGCAGCTCACAGCTGTTTTTGTGCAAAGTAGATTGTTACCTATATGATTTTCTGGTGACTGTCAGACATTTTTATCCCTTTCTGGACTTCACTCATGAGAAGACACTAATAACCTTTCACCTTGAAAAATAAAATTCAATCAGTTTAAAATACTGCAAGTATGTCTCAAGTGAGCTCTGTCTGTAATGTGTAAGTGTGTGATTTATTCAATAAACATGTGCCATAGTCATCATCATCATTATCATCATCATCACCTTTGCTGTCACCATAATTCTCACCATCATTACCACTTCTCCATGATTCATTACGTCATTATCCACCTTTATACGTACTGTACTGTTAGAGTGTGCAACAGTGCCTGGGTCCTCTGATTGAGATTTATGACCAGGGAAGCAATGATTATGACTCCATTACACAGAGATCGACCATAGGTACATGTCACACTGCCTTGCCACATGTTCACTTTATGAGCCCACATGAATGAATGGGCACGTCCAGTCTGAAACCAACTGTTTATTAACTGTCATTTAACAGACGGTGGACGGTGTCTCGATTGTGATTGCATTTGAAAGATATCAATAAATAGGTGAGCACTGTGACCAACACCAAAGTGAAAACGGGCTTCAGCAATGCAGATGTTAAGGTATATAGCCTACTTGCAGCAGAGCAGTGGCATAACTGTTTTACCAAAACTGACTCACTTTAAACACTGCTTAAAGATCAATGCAAGATAATTTGCAAGCACTAATTAAAATATCACTCAATATCACATCATGGGCAACCAAAAGTGTATCCTGGTCCATATCCACTGGGAGTTGCAGTGCCTTTATGTTTATATTCATCATTTAATAAATTAGCATCTTCAATATGATACTATACAAAATAGTGGAATAAAGTACATTTTTATTCATTTTAAATGTATGTGTGTGATTTTTCAGATTTCAGAAGATATCATTAATTAATTAATTCATTCATTTAATTCAAAGTACTAAGTTTCCAACATAGTCCGTTAATGACTATAACATACATTCAGTTTGTCAATGAACAGACACATGTTCAAATTTGTCCTCATTAAGGTTTTACACAGGAATTAGTTTTGTAATTGCATCATTAATATGATCCACAGTCTTTAAACAATACGAAAGCAAATACATTCTTCTGTATAATAAATCTGATTATACTATTGCACATGTCTTGGGCATTGTGTCTTTGTACAGCATGCAGAAATACATGCCAAGATAATTCAAGCTTTCCCCGGCTGAAGCCAGCCAGTATGCCGGTATTGTGGCTGTTTTGAATTACATTTCTGCGTCATTGTGACCAACAAGATAAGACCGCTTACACTTGGTGGTTCTCACTTCTATTTCACTGCCTCAGACTTTACTGCCTGCAATGACAACTTATTCAAGGGTGACTTTGTTTGACGTGACGCAGTCTGACCACTGTTGTCAATTCCCTTGAGCAATGCTCTGAGTGTCTCAGTGCTGAGCCTGGGTGTCAAGGGGTGATGGAACAGCTGGATATGCACAGCCTGCTGGGCTCTTTCTTCTCTGAGGTACCAGCTGCACTGAAACAATTTTAACTGCTCCCCAAAGCTGTGGTATTTGTCGCTGCTGAATATGGCCTATGGGCTAGTGACAGAGGTGTATGTGTATAAATAAAAACCTTGTTTCAGGGCAGTCCCCACATCGGCATTTAGCTGTTCATTTTTGCCTGGCCTGGCTAGTTAGTCAGGGAGTAGGAGACCTACTCTGCTTAGCAGCACAGTCAGCTAAGACCATTCACAACCTCGGGCCGTTTGGCATGGTTCTGTCCCAGCTTGTGATAGGCAAAACCTTGGTTTCATTTTACAATGTTGACTTTGCATCTTGCAGATTAACTCAGCAAGGCTGTTGTGACCATTGCAGGTTGAATTGAACTTGATTTAAAAAAAAAAATACATTAAACACACAAAAACAACACCACACACATGCCGACAAGTGATGCAGCTCACAGCTGTTTTTTTACGCAAAGTGGATGTCAACAATGGAGAGGTCAATGATTTTCCTGGTGACTATCAGCCATTTTTATCCCTTTTTGGACTTCACTCAAGAGAATACACTGATAAGCTTTCACCTTGAAAAAAACAATCAAATACAATCAGATGAAAATACTGCAAGTATGTCTCAAGTGAGCTCTGTCTGTAATGTGTAAGTGTGATTCATTCAATTAAAAAAAGGCTGTGTCATGACCTCATCCATTGTCTAATTGTAGATGATTAGCACATCCATCTCCCTTGACACTCGACAGTTCTCAACAGCACCAATTACCCATTGCATCATTCTCACCTTTGCCGTGCTCCTCATTTCCCCAAGAAGGGAAGGAACAACACTTTTCCCTGACCAATAAAAGGTTATTCTGAGTGTATTGGGCCTGTTTTCTCCATTCAGGAAAGGCACTCAAGATAAACGTCTGCATCAGTCGTAATAGCAAGGACCCCAAAACAACATATGTTTATATTCAAAGCCCTCTAGCAGCTGTGGTATTTGTGACAGGATGAAGACATATTACAGAGCAAAAAGCAAAGTTTGCAGGTCAGGGTGGGTAGATCAGGTACATAAAATATCAGACCTCAACATCAAAGATAGCTGCTGTATTGTTCATTTTACCATAACCACGATTGGTCCCTAACCTTGACCTTGTGTGGTTATTGTTGTTACCATGACGGCGAAG
The DNA here is from genome assembly GCF_004354835.1 of Perca flavescens. NCBI lineage: Eukaryota > Metazoa > Chordata > Actinopteri > Perciformes > Percidae > Perca > Perca flavescens. Next base: position 17,160,494 of record NC_041337.1, read on the forward strand.
GTCCCCTCAACCTAACCAAACCTTAAGCATAAGGTTGTCATATTATAAATCATGTATAGTGATTTGCAACTTTTTGAAAAGCTCAGAGTCAGTTCAGAATATGCTTCTATCTCTTGTTCTAACGGGCAGATACAAACATGATTTAACTCAAGACATTTACTAGACAAGGGAAATTCATTGCTCACGTTAGAACTATAGAATAATTGTCACCAAATATTTATCTGTGACCATATAACAGTAATTGAAATGTCTGTGGAGAGTATCTACAACGTGAGTCCACTTAGTGTCGGATCTGTTGGACATGTCTGGGTATATTTCCCAAGTAAGCTTAATTCTGGGACCTGTCATGCAGATGGTTTACACTTGTGCTGTCACATAGAGTTTTAACACTGGACACAGTGAGACTGAGAGCATTCACTGCATTAGTCATGCCTATGAAGCTGGGTGCTAAGTACTGACAGGCATAACATAAGGTTAGCTTCCTTTCCACTATTAATGGATGAAGGAGGCTCTGACCCTGACTGACTTATTTGTATGCACAGTGGCAGGTAATCAGATCTGTGCGTGGCAAGTTATCAGCCTGATCTTATTGCAGCAATTCATTGGAGTCATTGGGCTTCAATCCTAAAGAGAATGTGGTCCTGGCAGAGTTAGAAAAGAAGTACAATTGTTACATACAGTGCATGTTAGTTAACACACACAAATGAGTTGCGATGCTGCCCCAGAAGTCTCTGTGGACTGGATGAAGAATGTAGATATGTTGATGAGTTAAAAATCACATGGTTGAGCCAGCTCATCCAGATTGACTGAGTAAATGTTTACGTATTTTACTGCACTGAGGCATATAGTTAAGTTTTTAACTTTAACTAATACATTCTATTTTTGAAGGGAAGAGAAAAGATAAGATGCCTCCTCCTGCAATCATAGAATATTTATAAAGTTATCCGAGTTACAATGCAGTGTATATGAATGTGTTTAAATATTCTGTATATGCAACTTCAAAGATGATGGTTTTAAGTGTGATAATAATACTGTGCACTGTGTACTTTGTAATTTACTGTGGTAAAAGAATGGCTTGATACTTCAGTTTAATCAGTCACTGCACTGATTGGTTAAACAGTGTAATTGATAATCCTTTATTTATCACTGTCTAGCAAATATATTAGTGGGAATAATAAGTCATAGGTATCATTGTGGCTAAATGTGCAGTTTATGTTCTGCATTCAAATCTTCGGAATGATTAACTCACAGAACTAATGTTTCTCCCAACATCTATTATCTTTTACTTTAATAATTTAGTGGGGTCAAATTAGAATGTATGTATTGGCCGTGAATTAAACATGAGCAGTAATTTGTGCAGGAAATGGAACCTGATTTGCCAAGGTATGTAGTGACATCCAAATGTACGAGTAAATGACTCACCAATGCAGATTTGAGAAATAGCTGCAAAAACACATGAAATATGCATAGTAGAAAGGATATTATTAGATCACAGATGTTATATTCAGTCTACACAAAGGTAACCTGCAGTAACCACCACAGAACCAGCACTCACACTAACCTTGGTCAGTCAATGTTAGTTAGCAAACTGCCAGCGGAGAAGCTGCAGAAATATGAACACTGATGCGATGATGCAAATTATTTATGGTTCTTTAACTTGTATGCTTTATCTCACAATGCCCTGACAGATCTATTCAGTTATAACTCATCTGTTTTGGGGAGGCAAGAGCAAATGTTGGAAGGTAATTTGCAGTAGCCTTTTACTGTAGTAGTGATGAGAGAGAGAGCAGCTTTAAATGATTGATTGATTGATTTATTTTGGATTTAACAAACAACATAATCCAAAGGATATCATGTTAAAGTGTAAACACTTATTTCCAACATGGTCCTTGGTGTTAAAACATACAACACATAACAAACAAATTTCAATGTGGAAGCTTTTTAACAGCGTAAAAGCTCTCCTCGTATTGAACTATCATGCTAATTGTAAGCTTTGGATCAAAATTAAGTGAAGCAGGCAGATTCACCCACAGGATATGATGCAGTCTTCCTGACAATCTGTTCTAAATCTGAATACCATTTTAACTCCTCTCTCGCTCTCGCTCTCTCTCTCTCTTTCTCCTCTCCTCTCCTCTCCTCTCCTCTCCTCTCCTCTCCTCTCCTCTCCTCCTAAAATATCACCCAAAACAACAGAAATGTTAGATTCATTCAAATCTCTTGATTTCAGCTTTAACTAAATCAGGAGCTAGTATATTGATTGTGTTGTGTGTTCTTTTCGTAAACTAAATGAGCAGTCTTCATCTTAGCAAGTGGATACAGCTGAATTTTGTCAGATGCTATTGAATTTTTATTTCCTGGCTTTTTCCTTTTGTAAACCATTACAGAAATGAAAATACAGCATTATGCAAGTGGATCTGTTTTTCACTTTTTTTTACCTGGCCATGCAACACGTAGACTGTGCATTTGACATTTCACTCGTTGTGATCCCTATTTTATTGGATGTGTTATATCATCTGAATTGATGGATAAATGCCTGGTGAAAACCAAATGCATTCACTTCAATGAAATATAAACACTAGCAGAAGCTGTAAATCACTACCAACACATGTTGAACCTGACGCTAAATGTAGGAAAAACAATACTCTCTTATGCTAGGTGATACAGTAAATGTGGACCCTGCTCTGTGCCACCAGTCCTATCATCAACAATGAGTGAAATGCTTGACTGAAGCGCGGTTAACGAGTCTGCTTTCAAACAGGTCAAGACCAGACAGAAAACACATTCACATGGTTGTTTATAATAAGGTAAGTATATAATAAGAGCAAAAGACCATCCGAAATCCACTCAGCCAGGTGCTGGTGCTTTAGTGAAAAAAAAGTTTAAAGTAGTAGAGCGTGTGTGTGTGTGTGTGTGTGTGTGTGTGTGTGTGTGTGTGTGTGTGTGTGTGTGTGTGTGTGTGTGTGTGTGTGTGTGTGTGTGTGTAAGACCCTGTGTGTCAGGTTACATTGTAAGATAAAGGAGTTTAGTAGAGTGTGAAAGACCTTCATCCCAGCTGTCAAAAGAAGTAAAGAAAGCAGCAGAGGCTCCTGCATTGGTCAGCTCAGGTCATATTGAACAGGATTTCCTCGGCTGTATCAACCCTCAATGGGGATCTCAACCAAACAATTTTTTTATTTTTTTTTCCACAATCATCTACTGTTCCTGCACTCTATCTTCTGCGGGACATGCTGTTATATGAGAGGACATGTGCAGTGGAAGGAGACATCCTTTGTGAATGTATTGTATGGGATATTGGTCAGCATTGTATTAGCCTAATTTTAAAGTCATAATAGTCCAAGTTAAAGTTCTTATAATATAATGCATTGCACACTACCAGTAGGTTGATGGTAGTCATCATGCAGTTGATTTTAAATTAATGACCTCTCCCAATCAGAGTGAAAAGCCTTCTTTAAGGTTGCAGATGCTGTATGTTTTGGGGTGCTGGTTCCAACTTATATTATATATAAATTTCAAGGCAACAGTGGCAAATAAAAGACAATACTAGAGGCATATCTAACTTTCAAATTCATCATTCATGTCATCAATGTATAATGATCAGTTCATTCAGCCAACTGATATTGAATAGATTTACTACAGTATGTGAAAACTAGTACAACGAGTAGAGTAGGTTTGGTGGCATCTAGTCTCCATGCAAGCTCAGAACAAAGAAGAATAGGGAGTAATGTTAATAAACTTCCCCAAGGAGCACTAGAATGAGAAGCTACAGGTGGATGCTGAGGTGGAGGTGAGGCTTATTAAATATAGTGCTACATTTGTAAATAAGCAGAGCAGTAGCAGGAGAGCAGAACAGTGGACAGTCAGCTTAAATAGGCTATGTGGAATAGATTATTATGTGATTGTAGAATATGTACAGCACTGATGTTTGGTTCCTAGGCTGTGACCTCATCCCTCACCACAAGGAAACACCAAATACAGCACAGCAGGGGGAGTGTGGAGTGATAATAACATATCCCCCAGGGAAACTATGAGAATACAGGTGGATGCTGGGATGGAGGTGGGGCTTTTGAAATACAACATTAACAGCAGCAGCTGCATGTGACAGCATAGCTTTCAAGCAAGTGGTGTGGCAGCAGGCCTGTATCAAAAGGAGAATGTCCTCTCAAGAAAAACAGCAGGATGCCTAAAAACTACATGTTCAAATTCAAGTGACAAATCCCTCTAGCATAGGAAGCTGTAGGAATTATGACTCTTGTCCACACTGACACATTTGATGTTGTCCTGCTGATAGTGGTGTCACGCTTATATGTGTTGTTCTGGAGAGCAACTACAAACAACTTATTTTGTCACCTTATTGGAGGACTTTTTGGGCAAAAAAGTGACTGCGATGACCATGCTGTGTTTATACATATTGCAGTGATGGTGTAGCGGCCGACTCAAATCGACTGTCTAAACTAGCTCACCGGCTTTGCTTCATTTGTTGAATTATCTGCAATTACCTGGCTTTAAAGACTTAGTACTTTGTAGATGGTATTCATTATGAACTTTGAACAATCAACAGTGTGTACAAATATGTAAGAATATATATAATATATATATATATATATATATATATATATATATATATATATATATATATATATATTTGGGGGTTTGACTGTGGTGTTGATCTGATTTGGTCAAACTGCAATGGTTTCATTAAATATAGTAATATTTTGCAGATGTCATATTATCATAACTTGACACTCTAAGAAGTACAATAGGGTATTGTGAAGGGGATCCAACATCACAGCTGTTTGAATGAAATATCTGTAGCTTAAAGCCTTATGTCTCCGGCAGCCATGACTGAATGAATAACTCTAATCATGTCTCCCAACTCTGAGACTCATGAATCATTCCACATTAACAGATTAATAGCTCATAAATCTTATGAGGAACATTATATCTCTGCAATTAGAGCCGTCGGTGCAGCACAAGCCTCATGGTATATTCAAAATGTTTGGTGAATAATAAAGTGAAAAGACCAGTTAGGAATACAGATCTGAGTGCAGGGGGAAACTAATTCTCACTCCAAAAATACATCGCAATAGTCGAGAAGGGCTTTGGTAATGACAGAGAAAATACCAGAGGGAAAAATTACAGCAATTGATGTGAATGATGTGCTAGTTCTGCCATGGTTATCAAAATGTTGAGAATCTCCATTACTCCATTAATAGATGATGGCTGCTGTTTAAGGATGTGGTCCCCTTCTTCTTGTAGAATACAGCTTCACAGAGGCTCAATATGACATTGGATGAATGACAAAGATGGATGCAAAAGGGGCAGTGGTGGCCTAGAGGATAGTAAGTGAGCCTGTGACCGGGATGTCCAGTGAAGCTGCTCAGTGGCCAGCAGATCAGACTGTGGTTGTGCTGTGTGAATGTGACAGGTTGTCGTTTCAAATGAGAAGTTGTTCTCAATCGACTTACCTGGATAAATAAAGGTTAAACAAAACAAAAAAGCTGTACAGTTACTGTATCAAACATTAAATTACACAACAACACACAGAGAAACACACACAGCATTCAACTCTGACTATCCAACTGGGTTTCCCACTCCTCATGTCCATTTTGTCTCTCTGCATTTGTCTGTGTGCCTGTCTTGCCATTAGTCTTGAGTCTAGAAACTAGAGATTACCTTCACTTAATTCACTATCCTGGGAATCTCAGGAAAATGACTTGTTTTTAAGATATAACCCCTAAATGCAACATTATTTTTCCTTGCTGATGATTGAAGAAACAATACAAAAGGTCCAAAATCATTTCTGTGTTATAATTACATAAGCTTCACAAAGTGTCCTGAAGCTGAATCCCTCTGGATCAGGTCATGTGTCAGGTGAGCTTTTGTCTTGCCATCAACTAGGTCTATTTAAATCCCTATCACTTGTTTTCTTTCTGCTGCAGCTCACCGCCTCATCCACCTGTGGGCTTTGCTTGTTATCAAAAGTTCCCGAAGAGGTATGTTATCGAACACTCTTTAGTTTTGATTTGCCTGTACAATTATGTTCACAGGCAGTGATAAAAACACACCCCTTCTTCAAAACAACAGTCTGCATTTGATTTATTGTTTCTTGGAAATATGTTTACCTGGTATTGTAATAACATTCCCATTAACCAAGAAATGTAATTTATCTTCTCCTAATCCCTGTTTTAACTATGATATTACAGATTAAGGAATTTGCCAAACATCATCAATGGACATTGTTGACATTAGAAGACAGCAGTGAATGTTCATCTAAACAATGACCAAATGTTCTACCTAGGGAATAAAGTTGACTTAATGTTGATGATTTGGTGCCCTTTTTGAGGTGTCAAGTCTTCTGAATTAGGTTGAGGCATAAGAACAAAATTTAGGGGACCTTCGCCATCATGGTTACAATAATAACTACGTGGTTGAGGTTAGGGAACTATCATGGTCATGGTTAAAGGAAACCCAAGTTGAATTTCGGGTAGGAAACAGGAAAAGAACAACGATCTTCTGTTAGATGACCAACCAGCCACCCCGACCCACCCCTTTGTTGGTACATACACTAATAACGTCACATGCCTTCCTCATTTGAGAAAAATCATAAGTACTACAGCCATAAGTGGGCTTAGTTGCTTAAAGGTAAACAGACGGATTCTGCTGTTTTTCTTGGGAGGACAGTCTGAGCACACCTGCAACACTAGATACCCTGGCTGATCTTAGGGCTTGGCACACTGATTGTGCCAAAGCTACCGAAGACAAAGCAAAAATATTGGTCATCTATTGGTTGTTGTTATCATTCATGAAACCCATTTATATATTTTTTCACCAATTATCTGTTTCTCAGTTCTCAACCTGGATAATTCACTGCTATGTATTTTTGTGTAAATGTGTCTACCAGCCCGCACATGCAAGTGCAAATGGAAATCTAATAAAATAGGGTGACTTTTTTTTATCATACCGCTTTTGTAATGTGTGACATCATTTCACTGTGTGTAGGTATAAGAGAGGTGAAATTGAATGTCTCCCCTTTACCCTCCTATGTATTGTGTTAGGATGAAGCCTGCACAGAACACCCACAATGAATGACAAATGAATAAGAATGCATTTCACATGTATGTGAAACTGCAACACACATATTGAAGCTGCATTGCTTTTTGTGATGCAGTGGTTACAGTGCAGCGTTAGACTATTGTCTCACTGTGAATGCTGAACCCTTTATCTTCTATCCGCATGCACACCCACCCTTACTTTTGAAAACGTATACGGTATGTGTCCTACACGCCGTATAATGTGAATCCTCCCATGAGTCTTTTTGCAACATTTGAAACCACAAATATACTGTAATAAAACATTTGCCTCACATTTTTTTATTTTGTATAATGATTCCAACTATTGGAAAATGAGAAAATGCAATACATTTTCTGTCAACAGCTGACAAAGATTCCTTCTGCTGTATATTTGCTGTACCCATACTGCATTTTGCCTCTGATAATCACATAACGCTGGGGATAAAGATAGAGTGCATCATTCACTGCCAAGAGCACTGGCTGCAAAACAGAGCACTGACTGGCCTTTAATGGCTATACCATGCTTGTGAATATTCATAGGATTTTGTAACATATCTCAGCAATCAGAGCAGAACAGAGTGGATGGTGTAGTTTATTTAGAGCGATATAAAGTCTGTAAATTAAATCTGTCATTGGAGAATAAACAACTCAGAGTGTGGTTGTCCATCAAAGCAGTCTCCAAGGACTCTGATTTAGACCATGGGGAAATTAAATCATGATCCACATTCCATCAACTGCAGGCATCTCCTTCTGAATATGTCATTGATTTAACACTCAGAATGCAGAATCATGGTCATGAGAGAAATTAAGCGTGCAGCAGTATATGTACATGCATGATTAACACAAACACAGTTAGAGACAATAAGGAGAGAGCCTCCAAACCCAGAATTAAAAAAAAACACCAGTGTAGTAACTGGAAAAAATAGGTGGGTGGAAAGAAAGAAGAACTGACTGAGAAGTGTACAACCATACATTTTTCCCTGCACATGAGTGACATGTCTGTGTGGATTGTGTATGTGTATCATCATCTGTGAACCATAGCATTTCAGGACTCACAGGTTTTCTCAGACACAGCCTTGACTTGAGAGAGAAAGAGAGCGAGACAGAGAGAGAGAGAGAGAGAGAGAGAGAGAGAGAGAGAGAGACAGAGAGAGAGAGCAAAACACATGGGGATGTCCTTGACATCTGTAGGCCTCAATTATTGTATGAATGAAATCAAAAGTCTATATTTGACTTGATTATTATGTCACCACACACAAATGTAAAAATACTCCATAACAAGTAAAAGTCCTGCATTCAAAATCCTAATCAAGGAAAAATACAGACATATTATGAACAAAATGTAGACTACTTCAAATATTAAAAGTAAAAGTACATTGGTCCCTGTAACTAATATATTACTATAATAATGTAATGAGGTGGCGCTAGTTTTAACAATTTCATATAGGCATACAGTACAGTTAGGTATTTTAGTCCTGTGGTTCCCAACCTAGGGATTTGGCACCCTCCTAAGAGTCGCAAGCTGAATCTTGGGGTCGTGAGATTATTATTGGGGAATATTACATTTCAGTCAGGAAGAATCTTGTCATAGATTTAACTATTTATTGCAACAAATAGAAATACAGTTATACTTGGCAATGAAGGCTCTCTTCTAATGATGCTCCCTGGATCAGCCAAGCAGCATGCTAAGCTGAAACAGGGAGCACGCTGCTAAAACCCCCCTGTACACAAGAGTGAGCCCAATCCAAGACATTAAAACAATTTCAGACTTAATTTATGATGACACTCTAAACCAGGAAGGTGGAGGCTGGGGTGGTGGGGGCAAGCTTTGCCAGCAGCAGCGGTGTGAGGCAGCATTGGAGTAGCAGGAAGCAGTGAGGAATAGGGAGACATTTAAATGGACCGCCTGATATGAAAAATGGCTGTGATTGGTTGTGACTAGTGGGAATGATAATTCAATTAGTGGGCATATGACTTCCGTGTCCTGCATGAACTAACGCAATGCTTAATTATATAAAAAACATTAGAGAGGTTTAGAGATGAAATGATTTGGCAGAACTGCTAACAACTTGTAGACATCTGAAACATGACAAAAGGCACTAACTAGACACTGACGACTGTTTTTCTGTAAAGGATCAAAAGCCCAAAAGGTCCGGAACCACTGATTTTAAATTTAACAATGTATTGTATTTCACAAGCTTATTGTGTTTGTTTTTTTTGTTTTTTTTACGTAAAATCTCAAAAGTAGCTACTGCACCTGCCAGATAAATGTAATGTAGTATAAAGTGCAATAATTCCTGTTGAAATGTAGTGGAGTAGAAGTATAAAGCACCATAAAATGGAATCTATGAAAGAACAAGTACCTCAACATAGTATTAAGTACAATACTTGATACAAGATTCTCAACAATCTCTATTGGGAGAGGGCGCGCTTTGGTTCATCTCTTTCCTCACTTTATATAAAATATGAGGAACTCAGGAGCTCAGTGTGTGTGTGTGTGTATGTCACCCTTGTCTTTTTCACAGCACCACATTCTGCCCAAATTAGCGGTGCAGCAATTGCTCTAAATTTCATGAAAGTTCACTGTTACATGAGGAAGAAATTCAGCTTCATGAGTTACACTCAGTATTGGCATATCCTCAATGTCAGCTGAAGGAAACTCCATGTTGACAAAAGGCCAACACTGGCAGCTTGCATTAAATGCTTGGACAACAAATGTAGGTGCATACCAAGTCCAAAACAGCTGTCATACTTATGTTTTTTTCTGATGTTACTGTACATCAGTGAACATTATTCTGTTTGCATGTTTGTGCTAATTTTCCCTCCACTGACGGTATGCTTTCTGATTACCACAAATCACATTTAATTGTCAGCGGCATAGACTTTTGTTACTTTGGGGAAGTGGTGTGGAAACTTAACAGCCTGCCATATAATATGTCTGTGGAACAGTTAATGTATACAGTAGTGCTGTACTAGCATATGTGTGACAAGGGAGACATTCGGTTGACATGTGTGCTGTGCAAATGGTTTGGAGAATGAAACAGCAGTGGAAAGCTGCAGGGCAGGCACTTTTGCCTGAGGGTCATTTACATCCCTGCCAATACCAGTGACATTCAACTGTATCGATCAGCTGGCTTGGGGAATGTTTTCAGACACAAAATGGCTGTCCAATACCTGAAACAAGTACACAGTAAACTAGTTTTAAAAGTAGTTTGGGAAATACAGTACTGCATGTGTCACCGGTTGGCTTTAAAAAAAAAGACTAATGTGTGCTGAAACCCATGTGTATGAATAGGAAAACCTTGGAAACAAAATAAAACATGGTTCCCAAAGCAGGCTCTAAAGTGAATACAGCCTCATTTAAAATTAATGAAAGACAGGAAAAATGGTCTTGGTCAATAAAGAACAACAGTAGGTTTTTCATCAAGCTGCAATGGTTTCAACTACTATATTAAAGCCCAGTCAAGCAGCAAAGTAGTAAGCAAGCTTTATCAAATATTAAAGTGTGTCAGGTCTAATTTTCCAATGTCAGTGTATCTGAAATGTGGCCAACACACAGAGGTGATAAAACAGCAGCAGACTGAATTACACGTACAGTCTAAGAAGTTAGCAAGGACAAAGTACACTCGCACACACACACACACACACACACACACACACACACACACACACACACACACACTCACACTCCAATGTATCTATTTTGTGTGTTGCACACTGTATAATAATAATAATAATAATAATAATAATAATAATAACTTTTATTTATATAGCGCCTTTCAAGAAACCCAAGGACACTTTCCAGAATTAGAGGTTGTAGGCTGTGGTAAACAGGTGGTGTTTCAGGAGTTTTTTAAATATGTCCAGGGGAAAAAAAAACAAAAACTGTTTGTTTATATTTGTCGAAGCAGCCTTCTACCATTACGCCTTCTCAATCCGGGGTGTTTTTGGGTACAGAGGAGTTGGAAGTTGTTAATGAGTTTAAATACTTGGGCATGATTATAGATTCCAAACTTTCTTTCAAAAATCATGTTAAAATGATTTCCAACAGAATTAAATTCAGTCTTTGTAATTTTAAGCAAATTAGAGGATCTCTGTCAGAGACGGCAGCTCTGATGTTCTTGCAATCAATAATATTTTCACATCTAAATTATTGCATCACCAGCTGGTCTATGTCGGGTTCTACTATCCTAAAACCAGTTGAGCTTTTGTACAAAAAGGCACTCAAAACTCTAGATAAAAAACCTTTTTCTTACCATCATTGCAAAATCTTAGAGAAATATAACTTGCTAACTTTTGACAATTTTTGTAAATTTTCCTCAATATGCTTAGTTTATAAAGTACTGCATGGCTTGGCACCACCGCCATTGCAAGAATTTATTAAATACAGACAGACTCGGATTACTAGAGCTGTTGTAAACAGGGACCGTGAGCTTCCTTTTAGAAAAACTTCTTTTAGCCATAATGCACTATCTATTAAAGGTAGTGCATTATGGAACACACTACCCCCAACTATAAGGTAATGTCCTACTTTGGCCACCTTTAAGAGCCAGGTAAAGGAATGGCTCAGAGCTAACCAAACGTGCAATCCCTTCTGACTGCATGCTGTACTGTATTAGCCCAGGGAGTGTGCTGGTGAATTGCGTCTTCGTCTTAACACTTACTAATAAATTGTCTTGTTTGCTTTTTTTTTTTTGGTTTATTTTGTTTTTCCTTGTTTCACATAACAAATGTTATTACTGTATATATTTTGTCTTAAAACTAACCACGTATGGGTCACCCCTACTCGTATGTCGTACCGTATTAGTTTAGTGAAACATATGTATGTTGAGCCTCTGTTTTAACATTTATTAATAATTTTTGTTTTTTTCATCCTGTTTTATCCTGTTTTATATAGCAGATGTTAATAGTGTTTATCTTATGTCCTGTTATTGTAATTTATATCTGCCAATTGGGACTACAGATGGAAATTAGCCTTTGGGCTATAATCTGGCACTTTTACGTGTACTGCTGTACATGTTCATTAAATGTGCATTGTCCTTAAATAAAAAGAAAAAAAAGAAAATGTAGCATTTCGGATATCTGCAGGATGGGTGTTCCAGAGCGATGGGGCTGCAATACTAAAGGCTCTGTCTCTGTATTGTATGTAATCGAGAATAGGCGATGGGCGTGAGCACATGGTTGACGGATATCATTAACCAGCGGTTTGGGTGAGATGAAATGTACTGAGACATGTTATGGATTGCAGTGACAAATATCTCTCTGCTGGATAGCGCGGCTGCTCCCACAGAAAGATGAGGTAGGTGGCAAAAATTGGCAAAGTACATCTCACATCTCTCTATGACACAAATTACAGCCTTTTTGTCCAACACCTCACTTACATGTGTATAGATAAAACATGTTGGCATGCATCCCCCATGCAGTATGATTTGGGTGATGTCAGTGGTGTTGAGAACACAAAAATGCACGCTTGGTAATATATTGTATTTCCATCTACAGGTGTTGTGTTCAAAGGCACTCAACCTGATGAATTTGCATCAATATGCACAACTGTAGCTGTTATGCTCTTTCCTTCTTTCTAACTCTGAGTTCAAGCAATTACTGTTAAACCAATGCAACATCATTTAAGCACTGATGTGTGGAAAGATATATACAGTGTATAGATTGTGCTCTTTTTTTCAAGCAGTGCTGATCATAACAATGTTCTTTTGTACTTGCTATGGTCCCTCACACATCTATATTCAGTGACAGCGTACTTGTACCTCACTGGTTCTACCGCTGCGTTGAGTGAGCACACTAATTGCTGAACTGAGCTCACAGCCATTATAACGCCAGACTGCACCTCCCTTATGACCAAGCAGGAGCTGAAATAGTTATTGTATAGTAATGACTGCCTCAGGAGAAGTAGAAATAAATCCAGTGACGTGGAAAAATCCTTGTTCTGAGCAGGTGCAATATGTACACGATACAGTCCATCAGGATAGGTATTGGTATTGGTCTCCAAAGACTGAAATAATCTGCAATACAAGAAATGTGCAATTGTTCTTCATATAGCGTGACTGTGTACATTGTGATGTTTTACCGTAAGTCTTAATAATGGTGATTAAACCTTGGCTCAGAGGCACAGTAGCTCTATTGGTGCAGTTATTACATCTGAGGTGAATCATGGTTGTATCACTTTAGCCTAGTTGCAAATAAATACACTACAACAATACAGAAAAAAGTTTTTGTTATTAATATATTGTGTTTACATGAAAGCTAAAGCTAGCTAAATAACATTGCCACAATTTGGTGCCACTTGGATTGATCATTATTCTTATTTTGTTGCTGATTGTTGCCATCGCTTTGCGCACTTCTTTCTCATTATTATCCCAAATTAATTAGTTTTCCATTCCCATCCAATGTTTCAACCTTTGTCTCCCCACTTATCACTGAGAGCAGGAGAGTGAAAACCCTATATCCATCAGCACTGAGATCCAGCTCCTCAGTGGAGAAATAGCCTCTCTTCTGTTCTGGCATTTATCATTTATTGATGACGGTAATTGTTCCTGGCACCACTGAACAGAGCAGCCCAGACACTGTGGATATTAAGTCACTTTATCACCCTGAACGAAGGCTATAGTTTCCCCAGCATCAGACATCATGTGACAGTATAGTTTCTGACACTTTTCATTGTCATGCAGGAAGCAAGTTTTCCAATGGCTTGTTTATATTGGTGTTTCTGTAAATTAAACGTCTTCTCTAATTGGATCTGAGCTTCCTTCTCTGTGGCAGCCGGCACATGAGGAGGAGCTGTACATCTGCTATACTAGGATGAGCAGGATATTAAATGTGTCATTTCCTCTCCACAGGCAGATTGAAGTGCCCATTGAAGCTGCCCTTTCTTTAATTTGTTTTATGCCAGTAAGTGAGTTCAAAATAAACAGCCTCACCTGGGCAATGGGTAGCTCAGCATCTGGCATATTTGCACTGCAATTCTACATACATTGGCCCTCATTTATCAACCTAACGTAGAAACCAGCGCAGCTATGAACGCAGAAATTATCTTACGACAGGCTTCACGTGTGATTCATGAAACGTTCGTATCACACCAATCAGAGCGTAAGAATGGTCGTACATTGATAAATGCAGCGGCTGGAAACGATCGTCTTTTAAATTTCACGCCCCAATATATTCTCGGTTTTGAGGCCTCGCCCCTACAATTTACGACATGGCGAGACGGAATCCGGCTGAGAAGCGGCACTTTTCAGAGGTGGAGATTGAAACCCTGATATCTCAGGTTCATTTGCACTAACGTGTGTACTATTTGGCAACCTGAAAACTGGTATTAAAGGCTGTAGAAAGAATGCAGAATGGAAAGAGATCACTGATGCAGTCAACAGTGTTGCCGTAGTAAATTGGACTCCAGCTGAAGTTTATTTAATTTATACACCCTTGACATATGTATGCTATAGTCCTAACAGTAATATACAGGCTTCTATTGCAATCTCTTAGGCCTACACGTAGGTGTACTTATATTGAATAAACACACAGTAGTGGAGTTTATGCAGTGGCTTTTATTTTACTTGTGTTTTTTTCATCAGTCAGAACGAGGCAACAGCTGTGAGGAAGAGTGCGTGTCCTCCGCCAACCCCCCGTGCTGGACCACCACCCTGTCTCCTGACAGAAGAGGGGCTGGAACAACAAGCCGAAATAACTCTGTCAATGGCAGAAATAAATCGTTCACTTGTGGCCATTAACAACACTTTAAAAGAAAAACGAAAACCTGAAGAATAAATAAAAATGTTGTGCAATACGTTTCCTGTATTGAATATCATTGCCAAACATAACAATATAGGTTTTAAAAGCGAGAAATAATATCCTGTCTCCTTTGTATGGCCCCCAGTTGGGGCTGTGCTGGACACTGCTCTCTGGGCATTGGGTCATCTGGTTCCATCACTACATTTTTACTGCGTTTTCCTGCGCGATGTTTGCAGAACCCAACAGGCTAAAACAATGTGGCAGACTTTTTCTGCCAGTGTGAGGTATATTTGGGGATTTTAACATGTTGCTACATACAGATTACTGGGCAGTCTGTTTTTTTCTGTAGTGAAAAATAATTTTATGTATCTGCCCTGTGATTCAGATTTGCTCCAAGATTTTATGGGTTCTTCCTTGGCCCACCCTTACACCAAGTTTCATGAATATCGGGCCAGTAGTTTTTACATAATCCTGCTGACAGACTGACAGACGGACAGATGGACAGACGGACAAACAAACGGAAAAACAAACGGACAAACCAAACCAAAAACTCCAACATCCTTGGCGGAGGTAATAATTAAGTAATACTTCAGAATAATGAAATATTTTACATTGGCCAATTCTGAATTCCATAACACTGTCTTTTTTGCTGGTTGACCTTAATCTCAGCTTTCCACTCAGCATCAAAGTGTTTCCCAAATTTACCTTGAGGGGAATCTAAATAGGCAAATAATGACTAAGCCTCAGTTCAGAATCATTTCTCTGACCACGCTACATTGTTTTTCTTTCTCCTCTTCATTGAATTCTCCATATTTGGCTAAACATTTGGTGTAAGATAAATGCTTTAAATTACTGAGGGCTGAACAAAACCATTCATTATGTTAGTATTCCTTCTAATAATGCTTCATTTTATTTTGCTATTATATTGTTATTAAACATAGTCACAACAGAGAATAGTCAGGACAAAGAAAGGGTAATAAGTGCATGAGAAAGCAGATATAGCATAACAGTTATCACTCCCGTCATTCTGCCAATTCTATTCAGTAACTCAGCTCTGAAATCACTTTCTCCAATATTCTCTCATGATTTTCCAAGGGTTTTATCTGTCCAAAAAGCTGAACGGGCAAGTAGGAGGTCATTTGAGGCTGAAAAACCTGCATGGAAATGAAGTGATTTGAATATTAACTATGTTGCCCAGAAAAGTGTATCCTGGGCCAGTAGCGCAAAAGTTGACTGAGCTGGTAGATGGGAAGAGACAAAGAAGAAGTACAAATGCCAGAGCAATTTGATAAAAACCTGATAAGGAATCAATTAGCAGCACTAAAGATCAGCTTTGTTTATCTTAACCATCTATAGATCTACATTAACTTTAACAGCTTCTGAGTGTGTCAGTATTCCAGAGGTGTGCAGAACTGCTGCAAATCAGCTTCATGTAGACTTACTGTTGATCCTATCAGTTCACAGAGATTGTTTTAGACACATCGTGCAGCAAAAGATTAGAAATGATAAATGTGTTGGCCTCAGTGTAAGATGAAATAAATAAAACAGAGAAACAATCTTGTCATGGTATAAAACTAAACTAAAGGGAGAATAAGGGAGTTTTACATGAGGTATGAGCTAAAGCTTTAGATACACAACATGTTGACCTTGATCAAGTGATTTAAACATTCTGATAAGGCCTTTATCCCCCTTCACTCTTTGCTGCTGGGAGAAAAGGGGCCAATGACAGTTGAAGCAGTATGTTTTAATGCAGACCACTAGGAAGAAAGAGTAAAAAATGCCTCTTCAAAGACGTTGCTTTGAAGAAGGCGACGAGTCCACCTCTCCTTGGCTGTCAGAGACACAACATAACATTGCAAGCAATCCTATTTCTGCTGTTACAGATAATAGCTGGCCTGATTCCTGATCAAGGGCCGTGCTGCTGACAGCAACTGAGAAAGAGCGTCTTATTCCCAAAGGCAACCCTCTGGCATGAGGCTTTTGACAGATAAATTACACTATCTTGCCCATGCCACCCATGGTAGGTGGGTGGGTTCAGAAAAAAAAAATCCTTGCATAAGCCCGTGGATGAATAGCAATTTGGTCTTCTAGGTTATCGGAAACAACGCTGAATGGGTCCAAGCTTGTGGTGTTGTGCTTGGGCATTGGGTTACACATAATTGAGTCTCCGAGAGGAGGACAGAGGCTGAAAAGCGGAGCCAGGATATCATTGGTTCTATCTTCTTGGCTATTGTATCTGCATCAGTGTGGTAAATGCATGGGGACAGGGAAAGGTATGGAAACATCGGAGACATTATCTCTGAATGACAGCTGATATCACCCTGGGAGATTTGTGTGACTGACAAGGTTTGTGTGTATTGAAGTGGTGATGGAGGATTGTGTGTGCATGCTAAGGTTTCTTTTTTTTCTTTTATAGAGTTCTAAGTGTGTCTGTGCATGTGACATCTGCGCTTTTGTAACTTGCGTGCATGCATGTGAATGCAAGGTGATGATGACACCGAACCTATCTGTCTTTCCAATTCCTTGCCAGGGTTTGGTGAGTTGTTGAATATTTCATCAGTGCTGGTGGTGCTGGGTTCTACTTGGCAGGTGTGGTTTGGATCTAACCTCAGGTAGCCTCTAGGTTGTCTGTTAAAATAAAAAACATAAATGCATGAAGTTTTTCCCAATAAATATTTTAGTTTTTCTTATCACTTTGGTACTATTATCACAACTATGTTTGTGTGTGGTACAATTTCACAACTCTTAGTACAAAACTCATCATACTTGTAACACAACCAGTCTTTCATTTAAAACTTGCCATTGTGCATTAATTTGACAAACAATTGATTCAAAATATAATTTTTTTGTAAAATGTCATGAGAACATATGGTTTAAATACCATAACGCAACATAATGATATATTTTCAGTTTAGTCATTTTAACTACCAGTGGAACCAGTAACAAACAATGATACATGTTTCAAATGGCACTACAGGATCTCTGTAAGTTATGATCAATGAAGACATCCTCTACATTCATTTGGCCAAATTTGTTTTTACAGTATTTACAGTAACCTCTCTGTTAGTGCCAATGCCTCTCTGACAGATCCCTTGTCCACAAGCAACAACCTATTCCTTGCTGTCAATCCTGCTCCATGTTGAAGGAAAATGCCAGTGTTTATGTGTGTTGTACAATTGAA
This sequence comes from Perca flavescens, assembly GCF_004354835.1. Taxonomy (NCBI): domain Eukaryota; kingdom Metazoa; phylum Chordata; class Actinopteri; order Perciformes; family Percidae; genus Perca; species Perca flavescens. The sequence continues at coordinate 17,178,485 of NC_041337.1, forward strand.
CGTGTGATTACATGTTTGAAAAACTACCATTTTGATGATCTGCTTTGAGGTTTGTACTAAGAGTTGTGAGGTTATACCACCTGTGATAATAGCACCAACGATAAAAAAAAAACCTCTAAACAAGACTGAAAAAAATCTCTCTACCATCCAAGCCTCTAAAGAATGTCAGGGGTAGGAGAGCAAAAGTCGCAGACAGATCAAGGACATTCAAACAACAACAGGCCTGCTAATAGAATTCACCTGGAAGTCAGTTGGCTGAAGTGAACTCCACACAGCAGTGGTGTGCATAAATCTGCTCTAATATGTCCTTGGGACATACATTGGGTAGTGCACACACACATACACACACACACACTTACACACTCACACACACACACACACACACACACACACACACACACACACACACACACACACACACACACACACACACTGACATACAAACACACACAAATAAAAAAGACCGATGGGTGCGCACAGATGCTGCCCGCAGAAATGACCACTTTTCTATTCTAAGGTTTCAGATCATCTGGGGATAAGTAAGCCTGTAAGGATGATCACACACACATAGGCAGATGTGTACAAATAGATACACACACAAGCAAACAGATACAAAAAGATAAAGAGAGAGAGAGAGACTCATTTTTGCTTTGACAGGTACAGTAAGTCTGCGACTAAGAAAGCAAAATGAAACTCTATGAAAAGAATACAGTGACTTCGGAGAGGCAATTTCAGACAGAAAATGTGCGGTGGTTACAGGAAAAACAATGCTTAGTGAAGGTATTAGCACGAAGCATTCATTAGGATAGATAGATAGATAGATAGATAGATAGATAGATAGATAGATAGATAGATAGATAGATAGATAAATAGATAGAGGGATAGATGTCCCTTTCTAAACATGACCCCCGCTGTGTGCGGTGTCTACAGCTCTGCCCTGGAGCCTCCGCATGTGATAATTACACTGCATCATGCCCTGGGTCAATGTTATTAAAGAAGCACCAAAGACTGATAGAGCTCGCTGTATTTTTAGAGTTCAGGTTGCCCTTTTGTCCTAATGCCCACCACTCTTGTAGATGATGGCTGGGATCTGCAACTGGCAGGGGAAACTGTCTGAGGAAATGTTCTTTGAGGTGCTAGTGACACAGAGAAGGATAGGAACAAAAAGGAACATGTCACCTGTTCCACGAACAGCACTTAAATGTTTCTTGAGCAGAAATTCCCTAGAGGTTTGTTTTATTTTAGTGGGTTTGAAGAGCAAACAGAAATCCCTACAGCATGTTGCGTGGATCTCAGCGGCATGTAGGCCTATGACAGCCACAGAAATATTTCCTTTGAAATATTGTTCTTGTAGGAGGGCTTCTGCCAAAAAAAATGATCTATCTACAAAATGAAATAAGCCAGAATTGCATGTAACATCTTAATATATCATCTTGTATCATCTAAATCTGAGATGCTGCAGGCCACAGGTTGACAGAAGAATATTCATGATATTTGTGGACATGAGGCGATTCTCCTGCTGACACACTCGACATATTGGTCTATCAATGCTCCCTTCTGTAGGCAGTAATGACAGCCCAAGATAGGATTCATAAATCAGAAGCCAGTGGGGAGGGCGTCTGACATTGATGCATGCAGGGACACTCAAAAACACAGCAGAGGGAGAGCATAAGACAAAGGACATGTTGAATGACTTCATATGCCAAGACATTGATGAGTAGTACAGGAAGCGTAATAACTCGTAACATTGGTGTGGGGTCTATAATCCAGGATGCATGAATGCGAAATGCTGCAATATATCTGCATAATGCCTCACATGAGCTGCATAGCTCCACACTGACAAACATACACATGCGTATACAACCACAGTTTCCCATGCTCGTCTTGCACATACAAACAAAAAAAGCACATGTGCTCACGCAACCTTAGCTGTGTTGTGCCTCCAAGGTCCTGGCTGTAATGAGTTACATTACCATAAAGCTGATGTTGAGTGGTGTTGCTCAACACATGCCTATTCCCCAACCCGAAGGATCAAAGAGAAGTTGGGCTACATTATCTTAAAGGCCAGCCCTGTCAAAATGACATCATGACTTTGCGTAAACATACACGGCACTTTCCTAAAGCCAAGTGACGTGTTATCTGTACACATTTTGAGCTATCCGCGTGTATGTCTACGCTGTATACAGTGGACTGCATTCTGCAACGTCACAGCGTAGCCACGTGGTGTTATTGTGACGCTACGTGTTATAGCGACGCTACGTGCAGCTGATATTGTCAGATATTTAAGCAGCAAAACTAACTGTAGTTATAAACTGGATAGAGTGAACAGGCCTTTAGATTTTGAAATAATCCTAATAAAGTTAAATTGCTGTTTCTCGAGCGTCTCTCAGACAATCTTACAAATGGAGTTGTGTGTCCAACAGCTGTGTTCAGCTTTTAGAGAACGTTATTTTCCTTGTTGATTGTGTATTATTTCACCCACCCGCTATTAATCATTAACGTTAGATTAACCACGGAGCAGCTCTCTCTCTCCCCCCTTTTCTCTCTCTTCCTCTCGCTCTGGCACGCCTCTATGTTTACAGGCGGGTGAAAAGTCTTTTGCGAGGATACATCAGTGTATTCTTGATTTGTACTCAGAAGAGGAGCCTCCTCGATGCTCAATCCTCACTCCTCGATGCTCGATCCTCACTCCTTGATGTGCATTTTAGGAAATGGGAAATTTCCCAGTGTATTTACAGATGTGTTGCTTGGTGAAAACAGGAGAGGGTAACTGCTCAAATGTTACGCTCTGTGTACACCTGTGACTGTGAATCAGCAGGTGAGACAGGTCGGTCAAAGGGTTGGCGGTTCGATTTTGGCTCTGTCCACTTCTAAATCTACTTGAACAATATACTGAACCCCAAATTGCAGGCCAGCATCGCACTGTGTGTGTGTGTGTGTGTGTGTGTGTGTGTGTGTGTGTGTGTGTGTGTGTGTGTGTGTGTGTAAATGAGAGCCAAATTGTAAGGCACTTTGTCCTGTAAGATAGAAAATATGCCAGTGTAGTCCATTTACTATATATTTTGTGGTGGTGATGGTCGGGTCCCAACTAGAAATTTGAGTACAACATGTGCAGTACAACATATAAGCAGGCATTAAATTGGGCACATAGGCCTATACGCTCTTCTGTGTCATCAGAGTCAAAGCTTAGCACATGGTCCTAAATGAGGTAAGAACTTGCAAACATCAGAACTATCACAGGGTTTCATAGAGCTACTGTACCTAGCAGATCAGCGACCTCAGTCTAGGTGGCAGTAATGCACCTAAATGCTGGTTGCCAAGAAGCGACCTCAGTGCACCTGTCAGTCAGTCAGAAAAGCACAGATGGCAGAGAGCTATAGGTGGATGGCAAGATAGGGAGAAAAATAAGATCACAAATTGACAGGTTTAATAACAGAATGTAAATTGCTTTGATATTTTGCTTAAACAATGTTTCACTTTTACAAAATGATAATATAACTTAGGCAAAATAGTGTGGCATGTTGCCTCCCAATTAAAACCCTGTTTATAAGTAACATAGAACTACAGTACATTACGCTCTGCTGTTCATGTATAAAATATAATAGAGATTTGTATAAAACTAAAAGGTAGGTTGGCATTATACATTTGAATTATCAAAAAAGAGGGATTTGAAAAGTACAAAGATTTGATTTTGTGTTTTATTTCTGACACTTGTTAGCTTTCCATTACATTTCTGTTACATTGTTGTTGACCCATAACAACAGAAAAAATATACTTGGAGTGCTATGCATGGAACACCAAATGTCCTGTGGGGGAGATTAGATTTATATCTGTTTAAAAAACAAAACACTAACTAATGGCCTCATTCCTTGCAGAGTTTCATACTGCAGTTTATTCTGATAACACAATATGTTTAAGATTGAACTGAACACATCTTGGTTCCACCAAGTGCACAAATAAATGATGTGCTCCTTATTTTTTTCTTGTGTGGCCCAAATCTTCAATTTGAATCCTGTGACTGCCTGTGACCACTGACTGAGGTTGAATTCATTGCTCTCTGACAAAAGAAATGTAATGCCAGTGTCTGGGTGGAAAGGTTTTAACACACAGGATGCTGAAAGCATCCCATGTGTGCTCCAACCAAACACTGGGGCTCAGTCAGAGGAAATGTAATCTTCTACTGAATCAAACTGTTTATTCTCAGCAGTGAATGATGTTGGTGAACAAGTCTCAGAGGGTAGCAGAAAAGATCAACCCTAACAGATTGCCCTTGGTTCCACTCACAAGTGATTGATTGCCAGGTAAACAACATTACCATTTTAAATCTGCCACTAGGTTGGTTTGTGACTTTTTCCTGATTGAATGACTAATTCATTTAAGCTGCAGTACCAATTTAAATGTCCTTTTTTCTATTAATATCATGAAAGAGTTTTAAACAAGGATATATTTAGAGCAACTGGTTCTGATGGACACCTGTTTTGTCCCCAAGGCACAGTACTATATGTATGTTGATGTTAGAAAACACTATGAGAACACAACAATTGTTTGAATGAGAGCAATAAGATATCCGGTTATTTTACGCAGAGGCGTGTAACATCTCTCGCCCAGCTTCAAATCACTGTGTCACCCTCCCACATAAAAAGAGCTGCATAAGATATTCATGCGTGCCAGTAACCTAGATTTCTAAATGTTTTATTTGGCCGCTTGTCTCCTGTTGCTGAACAGGATCTATGGAGGCTCAGCGGCCTCCTCTCACCGCTTTGATGTCTGGACTAAGGCTGTGTATGCTTGCATATGTATGTGTGTTAATGGGAATGAGTGCATCTCTTTACTTCTGAGTGCCCTGAAATGAAGTTAGCCATAAAATGTATTTCTGGAGAGATGCTTATAATGCATCAAAGTAGGGAACTGCCAGAGACCTGCTGCCTGGTATAACAAACTCTTGTAAAAAATGTATACGTGTAGGTGTGTGTGTGTGTGTGTGTGTGTGTGTGTGTGTGTGTGTGTGTGTGTGTGTGTGTGTGTGTGTGTGTGATGATGGTCAGGCTAGCAGCTTCTACACCACAGTTCCACAGCATATTGCATTACATGGAATTGACACTGGTAAGGATCAAAATCTACGCAACTAACGGAATAACTCATTACTATCACAGTCTCAGTTACTAACAGGATGACCAGCCAGAAGCTTACCAGACACTCGCTTGGTCCTGGTGTCATCTGAATCCTTGTCGACTGGGAAAGGACCGAGAGAAGATGATCAGGTGTGCAATTTACTTGTCATTCAAGTAAGACAACGTGTAACCACTGCCTGTTAACGTGCACATACATATGCACATACATGAACACAGTATGTTTTACATGTGGAAAGTATGTGTAATACAATATTCACAATCTAACAATAGAATTAAATGAGCAGAGAGGTGGAGACAAATAGGTTAAGAAAGAGAGTAGATAGGAGTTTTAAGACTCTTTATCCCTCTCTTGTTCTCTTGTTCTCTGTCTGTGTGACGTCTCCTTCATTGGCTGCTTTTATTCACCTCAAATCTAACACAGAGGCATTGGCAGCATCACAGCATAATACACTGCTTGTTTACTCGTGAATCAGGAACAAAAAAATCAGACAGGAACTGAGGAGTCTACAATAATACCAGTTGGTGATTATCTAAAGCTGAGCACTGCTGTCCACAATCAGAGGGTATTCACAGTGGTTTGATGCATGCAAAAATGCAAGATATTTTCCATTTTATATGGCAATATAAAGTTAGGCATTGATTTCTCGTGCATGGCCTGTCTATGAAAAGAAATACAAGCAGCCAAGCTAAAACTGTGCTTTAAGATCCCTGGAGCACATCCTCACCTGTTGCTGAAAGATACTAACTATCACTGGCAGCATGATCAGGTGCTGAAGGTGATAGCATATGTCATTTGCAATCAGCACAGCCTTAAAAGCAGACAGCTGACAGTCCACCTGAGAAATCAGCTTAACTTCCTAAACCATACTGCAGTGACCACACTTAAGCAAGAGATGCAGTCGTGGACTCTGAAACAGCAAGTCAGGTGCTTCTATTGGACTAGAAGACTGGATGGAAAAGGCACATGAAAGGAGGAGGGCCAGTTACAAGAAGCTGGTAGGTGAGTGCCAGATGCAAGGCAGTTGGGTCTGCACATTAAGGGTGATTGCAGATGCTTCTTAGGTCAAACTCTCCATAGGGCCCTTAAGCTCCTTGTTAACACAGGTGTGCTGCAAAGCCATTAAGAAAATCACAGAGGCAGCGAGAGAGCCTAAAGGAGGCTTTGGATCTGAATGGTCTTCAGCTAACCCGTAACATTGGCAGCATATTAATGAGTTTTCTTTGTTTCTAACACTGCCTTTACTTTCAAAATGAATGGTTACGGTTATTGTATTTCATGTGTTAATACTATGATATACTACTATTTTAGGATGTAAGAACAGTATTTTGTACATCTACAGTATGAACTCTTTGAGAAGAAAAGTTTTCGAGTATGGCTTAGTGAAAATCAATGGAAATGTATTTTGGCACTTCAGTGAGGAGTTCAGGCTGCAGGGTGAGTCTGCTATTAACATTGAAACTGTTGGACTCACTGTGTTGTGGCCTGTTTCTGTGTATGTGAGTGGGAAACAAGAGAACCAGCGTGAACGTGTGAGAGTGAGGTATAACAAGAGGAAGCAATAGAAGACACTGAATGTGAAAATCAAGTCTGGCAAGCCAGTCTGCCCTGCAAACCAACACCTGCTGACGGGGCAAACGCTATCCGTACAAAAGTTATGCTTGGAGCTCGATAGAATCTTGCACTTACTGCAATAGTTTTGTCATTGAAAATGTAACTGACAGCAGACACTTTAACAAGTGGCTATGCCTACTTTCAATGGAAACACAATTTTGCTATTACATTATTTGCTGAGCAAACCAAAAGAGTAGCTTTGTGCAGCGAATGAAAAACATTTGTGTTTGTAGCAGGACGGAACAACCAGCAGATCAGGCAGAATCAGCCTAGCAAATATCGATCGGCCTCTCTAAAAATAAATAATCTGCCATCATATTGACATTTACTCTTTCTCTCCCACCACTCTTTGTTCTTTCCTTCCCTCTCATATTCTTTTCCCTAGCTTTCCTTCTTTAATTCCTCTGCTCCCATTTTCCCATTCCCCGCCCATTTTTTTCTTCCCTCTTTTTGTTCTCTTTTCTCTGCTTACCTTCTTTCCCGTTTCCAACTGGTTTCCTTATTTTCCCCCTACAATGCTGAGTCAGTGACCATGTGCTGACCCAGCACAAATTCAGAAAATAATAATTCCCTAATCCCGACATGCAAAAATACTTCTTTTTCCATTTAAGTCAACATGTTGACAGATAAAAACAACCATTTCAAAAATAGATATGTATAAACCTCAGCGCCCCATTTCAAGTTGTTACATCATAGCCCTGAAAAGGCCTTTTTAGAGAGATAGCCTAAAGAGCTTATCATGCTGTTTGAAAGAGCAACTATATAAGAAAGCACAGCTGGAGTTCTAACAAGTGTTACGGCTTTAAAGTCTACAAAACGCTTCAATGTTTCATTCTAGATGGCATGAACATTTTTTTTATTTCGTTGTTTAATTTGGAGGACTGTAGTTATGTATAGTTACATTTTCCATAATGCCCTGTGGTTAACAACATATCCAGGTTCTGCTTCATAAATGTAGGCTTCATTCACTCAAAATAAATGTTAGCTACTAATGTTAGCTATCACATATGACAGCATAATGTAATTGGGAAAACAATTTCGCAATAAATAAATGTTGTGTCTATGAGACAGGGTTAATTATTTATAACTTGCAAAGGTTTTCTATTAGTCTAATAAATTACAGTAATTAGTGACTAAATACATGGTTAATATGACATTCCGGTTGTCATATAGTTATTTCATAACTCTACGAGGCAACAAGTTTTGCCTAAATACTTCATACATTACCCACCAGCACCCAAGGGATTATGGGACTCTGAGAATTCCAAGTTTGGGAAAATCAGTGTCATGAGGACTTTACAGTTGGTTGTTTGTTTTGCCTGCTCTAGCTCTCTGTCCCTGACTCCAGCCCCTGCTCACTTCCTCCAGGCCATGGACTCTTCTCTCACTCCCCAGACGTGCCATCCTCGAACCATCAACTATATGCCCTCAGACGTTTTTGCCAATCCTGTTCACCTGACATCCCCTCCCTGCTACACACACCTGTTCCCACTCAGCCCTGCATATTTATGCTAGCACACTTTCACTTGTTCCCTGTCAGATGTCTTGTGTACTCTTTAATAAGCATTCCAGACACTTTGGCTGTCTGCCTGCCTGTATGACTGCAGCGTTTCCCATACATGGATTCTACTCAAGGGGGTAAGCGAGCATCTGCAAAGCGTACCTCCTATGGAGACATTTTAATGCTAACAAGCCATCACCTGTTGTTTGTATTCCATTGACTGCCGTTCATTTTGGTGTCACTTTGACAGCGAATAACTTTACATCTGAAGCGTTTAAAGACACTCCTTGTCGTTGTTTATTTCTAAAGAAACATGACAATGTATAAAAGGCTCCATTACCTTGTATCTCACGTTATGAATTGTAGCAGACGTTTTTGTAAAAATAGGCTAATGATTGTGTCATAACCACGCAACCTTCTGTCGCATAGTAGACAAATTACCGTATAGTCAGGAGAAGCTGTTTAAAGGAACACGCCGACTTATTGGGAATTTAGCTTATTCACCGTAACCCCCAGAGTTAGACAAGTCGATACATACCCATCTCCGTGCGTGCTGTAATGCTGTCTGATGGCTCCAGCAGCATCAGGCCAGCACAAAACATGCAGGTAAATGGTTCCAGCAATCCTACTGCTCCGAATAAGTGACAAAATAACGCCAATATGTTCCTATTTACATGTTGGGATTTATAGAGTCACAGCGTGTACAAAAAAACAACGTAACATGAGACACAGCCTTCTTCTAACTGTAAACAAACCGGGAACTATATTCTCAGGCGGAAGAATATAGTACTTGGGCGGAGTGATATGCTTGCAGCAAGCCTGTCTGAGAATATAGTTCCCGGTTTGTTTACTGTTAGAAGATGGCTGTGTCTCATGTTACGTTGTTTTTGTACACCCTGTGACTATACAAATCACAACATGTAAATAGGAACATGTTGGTGTTATTTTGTCACTTTTGTCACAATTGGGAGCAGTAGGCTAGTTGGAACCAGTTACCTGCAGGATCTGTGCTGGGCTAAGCTAATGCTGGAACCGTCAGACAGTGTTACAGCATGCACGGAGATGAGAAGGGTTTGTATCGACTTGTCTTACTCTGGGGGTTACGGTGAATAAGCTAAATTCCCAATAAGTCGGCGTGTTCCTTTAAGTTTAATTACTAATGTTAATTAGCATTTTAGTTAGCAATAATTAGCCTGTGCCTGTTATCTCCTTACATATACCTACGCTCTCCATCTCTGCAAGATTTGGAATGACTGAGATTTCTTTTGGCACAGCTACCAGAAGCTGCAACTTTCAGACAGATTCTAACGTCACATCTACGTCTTCGAGCTCAGTTGGAGGTTGCGCAGTAACGCTCAGCCATCACCGGAAAAGTGCTTCTAATAGACGTCAATGGTCTCCGTGGAAGTCTACGGCGTCGCTTTGTCCATTCATTTTACTATCTATGGTTCTACTTGGACGCACTGCCAAGGTAGTTTAAGACCCATCCAGGTAGATAAAATCAGAATAATTTTTTTTTCCCAATCAACAATGTATTTTTTACAGTGCACACAGACCAGCTGCCGCTAGCCCCTCCCCTCTTGAAGCTGCGAATTCTGAAAGCTGACATTTTTAATTACATGTAACTTTCTGTATGGATCATAGTATTAAGGTTAAGTTACATATAATATCTTATTTGGGCTCTGGGTAATCAGGTATTTTATGTGTGAACCATAACATTTGACAAACCAATCAGATTTAATTGACAAAGCACATCATGGCTATACACTCCATCCGTATCTTTATCATCTTTTAGTCTGAAATGTTTAATATTACTTAAGTTATTTATTTCGAAATTATCTGTTAATGTTATGTAGCCTAGTCATTGTTTTCAATAAATAGTTCATAAACCTTTGTTTGACTAGTTTATTAGCCTACTGAACCCAGCCCTCACACGCTGCACCGTCACATCCTGCGCCTCCCACCATCACAAGTAAATTCTCAACCTGTGGGAAATACTGCACTGTCTGAACTTTGGTGCACGGTGGCTCAGTGGTTAGCACTTCTGCCTCACAGCAAGAAGGTTCTGGGTTCAAACCCAGGTCGTCCCAGGCCTTTCTGTGTGGAGTTTGCATGTTCTCCCCGTGCTTGCCTGGGTTTCCTCCGGGTGCTCTGGTTTCTTCAGACCATAAAGACATGCATGCAACCAGGACTACAGTTGAAAATTAGGCGACTGGCTAACACTGGCGCATTTACGGAAATCTTGATTAATGTGCATTGTCCTAATAAAAATAAATCTTCTTCTTCCTTTTTGACTGCTCCCAGCCTGGTGAAGTCTGTCTTTTTATGTTTGCCTGCTTGGTTGCCTGTTACATGATACTCAGCTTTTGGTTTGCATTTGCATTTTGAAAATTGCGTCACAGGAAGGCTGATGTTGAGGGTCGTTTGGATGAGTTCTACTCACCTGTGAGAGTCCAGGTCTGGACTGGAGTAAAAAAACAGCCCTGGAATTTTGAGACCCAGACCAACCCACCACAATCATCCGGACACCACCCATAGTTGCACTCCACTTCAACACATGTACATACCAGCAGTGTTTAAAATTAGCACCATGTGCCAGCCAAATACTGGTAAAACATGCAAGTGGCTGGTAGATTTGCTTGACTTACCAGCCAAAAAAAAAGGAAAATTTGAACAATCACTGGAACAACATTAGCTTACTTACAGCTAACTTGTCCTCTCCGGTAAACAAAGGATGCTAAAATAATCATCTGACATGCTTAAATCTCTTGTTTTTAGCTAGCTACACAGGCACTTTGTGGAGTTGTTTTTGCTGCCGGTGGAGGCGAGACTTAAATGCGCTCTCTCTCTCTATGGTAAGATGGAGGTGGGCCATATTAGGATGTGATTGGCCAGTGTTCAGAGCCACAAACCAGTCGTCCACCAATCATTTGATTTCTCTCCTCTATTCATGGATCACACCACTGATGTTTTAAGAACACATTTTTGTCTCTTGGGTTTATTATTTCTTTTTTTTAAATGAGTGTGGTTTCTCCCTTTTTGTTTTTCTTGGAGAAAGGTTATAGCGCTCCATAAACGCTCTATAAACTCATACTTGCCATGCAGACTACTTACAATGTCCACTTTTAAGATGAAAAAAAACTGTAATCATCCAGATGTTTTGTTGCTCGCAGTAGTATGATGCAATATACAAAGTTTTGGACATAAATCCTGTTATTCCTATATATAATTCCTGTATTCTTTTTACATAGTTTGAATAGAGACCTAAAAACATTTTACAAGCATCCCACCAAGGAAGTAAAATGTTTAAAAAGAGCTTAGAGACATTTGACCTTGGATATTTTCTAAACCTCTTTCCTCTTGACAGTGATTAATTTCATGTAGTAATACCAGGTCGTGGAAGCAATAAAGATTTGTGATCACTGCACAAAACATGAAAAGACAGGTACAACCCATCCAACCTACATGCCACAGCTTCTCATAATGACTAGCCAAAACCTGTCAGGGGAAAAAAAGATGTGAACACTATCACTGTATCATCAACACAATATAGTACATTGCAAATAAGAGACATTAATCATTGTCAAGCATGATTAAGAGGCTGCTTGTCATTATCCAATAGACCATGTTTGTGTTGGAGCCCTTTGACTTAATTCTCAAGAGAATGAAGGTTAATGATACACTGCCTTTTTTACTCACTTGCATGTTAAAGAGGAAAGTTAATTATGCTATATTCTTATATGTTGACAAGAAGTTGATATGAGTCTTTGAGAGATGTTCCACAATTGAGGTCATATACAGTATCTCACAAAAGTGAGTACACCCCTCACATTTTAGTAAATATTTCATTATATTTTTTAATGGGACAACACTGAAGAAATGACACTTTGCTACAATGTAAAGTATTAAGTTTACAGCTTGTATAACAGTGTAAATGTGCAGTCCCCTCAAAATAACTCAACATACAGCCATTAATGTCTAAACCGCTGGCAACAAAAGTCAGTACACCCCTATGTTAAATTCCCATAGAGGCAGGCAGATTTTTATTTTTAAAGGCCAGTCATTTCATGGATCCAGGATACTATGCATCCTGATAAAGTTCCCTTGGCCTTTGAAATTAAAATAGCCCCACATCATCACATGCCCTTCACCATAACTAGAGATTGGCATGGGGTAGATTCCATAAAATCATCTCTCTATCATCTCTTTATCAGGAGGCATAGTATCCAGGATACTATGCATCCTGATAAAGTTCCCTTGGTCTTTGAAATTAAAATAGCCCCACATCATCACATACTCTATCAATCTCTAGGTATAGTGAAGGGCATGTGATGATGTGGGGCTATTTTAATTCCAAAGGCCAAGCGAACTTATCGAATTATCAGGATGCATAGTCAGTCATATTCTGGATCCATGAAATAACTGGCCTTTAAAAATAAAAATCTGCCTGCCTCTATGGGAATTTAACATAGGGGTGTACTGACTTTTGTTGCCAGCGGTTTAGACATTAATGGCTGTATGTTGAGTTATTTTGAGGGGACTGCACATTTACACTGTTATACAAGCTGTAAACTTAATACTTTACATTGTTGCAAAGTGTCATTTCTTCAGTGTTGTCTGAAGAAATGTTATAATATTGTAATATTTACTATAATGTGAGGGGTGTACTCACTTTTGTGAGATACTGTATATGGGCATCAGACTGATCTCATGAAATTGTGTATGTAAGACACGTCAATTCGTATGCCATTATTGGCGTGTTATAAAGATGCATACTTGGTTTTTAGCGTGTTTATCAACGCCGTTTGGCCTCCATTGACTTACATTACCTTGCGATTGCGTGTGAATTTACACCATAGGGAGTAGTATGAAAGGGCAAAAATCCGCGTAGGGAGGTTGGTTGGGGTGTTGGACTTTCACCCAGGAGAGCAGAGATCGTGTCCCGCGTGTGGCTTTTCCTCGCTCTGTTGTTTGTGTAAAGTCAACCCCGTTTTTCTTTTCCTAAACTCAACTATCGCTTTCTTCTTTTCCTAAACCCAACCCCGTTCTTCTTTTCCTAAACTCAACCTTCACTTTCTTGTTTTACTAAAGCCAACCCAGTTTTTCTTTTCCTAAACCCAACCGTTTCTTCTTTTCCTAAACACAACCGTAGCTTTCTTCTCGCGATAACACGTTGTTCTCGCAATAACACGGCAAGACGGCGATAACACGCCACGTGGCGTGTATGTTTACGTCCGCTATACAGTGTAGACATTCACGCGGATAGCTCAAAATGCGTACAGATAACATGCCTCTTGGCTTAAGAAAGTCGGCGTGTATGTTTATGCGAAGTCATGATACCACGTTGTGGGCATTCAGCTTTTTTTCCCTGTGTGTGCGTGCATACAGGCATCTAACCTCCATGTGTGCATGTGTGTGTTGCAAGACTAAGAGGATAAGATAATTAAACATGATTTAAAGGGCACAAGAAGAGTTCCATTCCAAAATGAGAAAGCCACCATTTAGAAAATGTGACACCCTCTCTGACACAATGATTGCTGGCATGAAAGTAAAACTCATTACAGAATATTAATGAAGATATTAGCCATCAAAATAGAATCATATCTTAGGAGGCTATCAATCATTTGCATTCTTTAAATATAGAGTAATACATTTCATGTAGCAAAAAAAAAAAGATATACCATTGTGGAATGCAATATAATCCAGGTTGTTCAACCTCAAGATCTATCTGTTAATAGAGCTGCGGTCAATAATGTTCAAAGAATTAAAAAAGTCAAATTAAATACAAAGCTATGCTATGCATATACAGATTTCAACTGATTGCGATCCTTTGATAGAAGGCCACCCATGCATGCATGAAATAGAAATATATTCAAGGGCATCTGATGGGCAAAACTCAAATTTGCCTTTATACTGATAAGGAAGATATGTGAACACGTAGACATGACTTCCCTTTAAATCAATTCCTTCGTTCGAGTGACACTATGTATGTGTGTGTATGGGGACGGATATGATACACCACAGTAATCCAACAATCTATACCTCATCTGTCTCTGTCTGACGCTGGGTATCAAAGCCAATTGGCATTCACAAGATAGCAGGCTAAAGCTAGGGTGATCTCCCTCCACACATACATCACCCAACCTCATTGTCCAGGGATTGACAGATAATAGGAAAGTGTGTGTGTGTGTGTGTGTGTGTGTGTGTTTGTGTGTGTGTGTGTGTGTGTGTGTGTGTGTGTGTGTGTGTGTGTGTGTGTGTGTGTGTGTGTGTGTGTGTGTGTGTGTGTGTGTGTTTGTGTGTGTGTATGATCTTAGGTATTTGTCTTATTCTTATTTGCTTGACAATGACTTATACGGGTGTAACCAGGTATTTGAATGAAGGAGTTTTATCATTTGCTTTACTCAAACACCAAGTACCTTGGATCTCTTTATTGCCATACATTCTACTCTATGCATAAGGATAAACATAGCAAGGATTATCTTATCTTTGTTGCCTGTTTATTCAAAAAAAGTAGTTTGAGTTAAAAGCAGCTACTTTTATTTTGTTTGTTAGATTAAACAGGTGCTCAGTGATTCAAGAGTGTTTCAGAGCCGTGTGTTAAGAGCTGTGCAGTGGGGGCTATTTTAACAAAGAGAATGCAAAAACAGCATCCTGCGGCTTTCTCAGGCAGAAAAATGAGTGATCTTCCCATCAATCTAATGAGGATGGATAGCATTCTGTTAGGCTTCACAACCTTTTATTCACAAACAAACAGTGGCTTTATGAATCAGAATCACACAGCTCTGAATGGGGAGCAGCAGAAATAAACCACATGCATCACTGAGGGATGGTAAGTAGATGAATTTGATGTTGAGGAATCTGTGTGATTCAAAGTTTTGTTCATGTTAATGCAGCTTGGATAAAGGTGAGATCATTTTAGTAGGAAATAAAAAATATGAATAATGTTCATGAAAATAGCTTTTATTGGTGTGAAATTTAGCTAGTTTAATCTTTTGGAACACTTGAATAAACAGTTACATTTACAGAAACTGTTTGAAACTGTAAACATACAAACCTTAAGGCTAAAAGTCTAGATGTTAATTTTTTGTTCCATTTTTCACATTTGTTTTTCTTTTTTATGGTTGTTTTTGTGTAATATAAGCAACATACACACGTTGGATAATAGAGAAGCAGGAGTCAGGAAAGTATCTGAGAGCTTATTGATAGCATTGGCTTGGTGCCTTGTCAGTTGTCCTTGCAGAGGCTGACAAAAACAGGGAAAAATGATTAATAACCGTCAAACAGCATTAAATGATTAAGAGGGCTCAGGTCTCCAGTTATCATCCTTATTTTCTATTTGGTGATGTCCGCCTGCCTAACTATTACCAAGCGTTCACGGAATGGTCATCATAAACAAGTCACTGCAATCAAATGACAAGGTTTGGAAAGCTTGCATATTGTAGCTGAAGAGAAGTTGAATGGATCGACTATTCTATGTTTAGAAAAAAATCAGGGATGTAGATATAGAAGATTTTGTTGAGGCTTTTGTGACCAGCTTATTGGATGAAAAGCAAGCTAATGCTAATGTCAGCATTGTAACATGCTCACAATGACAATGCTAACATGCTAATATTGAGCAGGTATGTTTGCCATTTTCACCTTAGTTTAGCTTATTTTAGCATGTTAGTACTGGACCTAATAATAGCAGTATTATACTAGGATCACCAAAGCCATTAGTATTGATGTATGGGTAACAACTTTCACAGCACAGGCTATCATTGCAATCCATCCAATAGTTAATCCATTAATACGTTATTTCAGTTCTTGCCGAAGTGGTAGACTAACCAACAGACCGACTTTGCCACTTATAGAGCCACACCATGTTAGTGTGGCGAAACAATTTGCATGGCCTATTAAATCCAACTCTTTGTCTAGCAACAATATACCCCTTTGTTGCAGTGTGTGCATGTGTGTGTCCTGTCAGGGTGAAGAGATGGGGTTCCAACATAGGGCCCTTAATAACATGCAGGCCCTCCTACACGCACACCTAAAAAAAAAAGGACAGACTTGTGACCTCTGTGTTGTGGTGCAGCCAGGACCTTAACCGCCTAAATCAGCAATGTGTGTGTCAGCCACAACACTGGAAATAGCCTATTTCACAAGGGATGAGAGGCTAATCTCGCTGTAATGACTATTCTTGGGCATGGCATCACACATACACGGTATATACTCATACTGCACTCATGTATTGTTGTGAGTGTGTGTGTGTGTGTGTGTGTGTGTGTGTGTGGAGCAAGTCCTAGGCTTCTATAAATCGATAAATCAAATGCCATTCACTCTCTTATAGCTTTACGTTCTGACCGTTTCCATTTTATTTTTCCTTTTTACCTTCCTGTTAGACCTGCAGCTACCATACATCGTCAGTCTGTCTCTCTCTGTCATATTTTTCCTACTAGCTGATGAATAAAGTAAAATATTGATCAAAGCTGACATTCAAAACTTAACAAACATCAGGACTGGGGCATCTATTCACATTTAACCACTTACAGAATAACAGGTGGCATCCAGCTGGTGTGCTGTTGACCTCTCGTGTTGGCTCAGTCATCCATTGGGGTCACGCCAAACGTCCTTAACAGTAATGGTAAAGATAGAAATCTACTGTACACATCCAGATGCATCTAGTGAATGGCAACATCAAGGTAATGGTTAGAAATGTATTTTTTCGCATGTTTGCTCTCATCGCATATGTTGTAAATGCTTTTCCCTCTGCACAATATAATACAGTGTGTGTCCATGTACTCATGTGTGTATTAAACTCTGATACAATTTCAGCTGTCTGAAAATGAATTTTAGTGACACTCCCAGTCCCTGTTGTACAGCTTCTGCTGGCCACAATGTCAGTCTCAAAAAGCATTACGTCTCAACATACATATGGACCTTCTAACAGAAATGTGAATTTTTAATAGGAATAAAATTGGGCTGTCGTGTCTGCTTGCTAATACTCTGTATTATTCATGAAATGTAGCAATAATGTTCTTGAACCATTTCTTACTTTCTGTGGGAGCATTTCATACTGCACAGCTCTCGGACATGTTCCTGTAGCTTGGATTGTACATTTTCTCGTCTATAAAAAGGCCTGGTTATCTTTCTAGTTTGATTTAAGGTTTCACATTTGTTAGTCTTAGAGTCTGTGACAGCCTGATCAATATTTTTGAGCAACAAGCCTGTTCTGTAACAAGAAAGATTCAAACTCTAATCTTAGAGAGAGAGACTGGCCCACTCATTGTCTTTCTCATTAGTCATTGTCACAACTCAAACAAAACAATGGTTTGATTGGCTTCTCCAGGGACACACACAGCTTACGGACGCATTATGATGCACACTTTCAGCTTCACATCAAAGCTTCACACTCTCATCAGTATGCAATACAGTCCATCTCCACTTAAGAAATGGGTTGGTAATTGATGAAGTTTTCAGTTCCGCAGCAGATGATGACGAAGGCCATTACTAAAGGCAATCATTTGGTTGGAACCTGGCAGGCAAGTTATTATTCTCCTGTCTGTTTAGAGATGCAAGTTATTTTCTACCAGGGACACCATGTCCTAACAGATCTTCAAGGAACACAGCAATTATGATCCCACCATGCAATCCAAGGCTTTCACATCCATCCAATTTTCCCTAAAAAGCATCTGCAAACATCCAGATTATTCAAAGCATTGCTTTTAAAGACACCCCGCCCTCAATCAGCCCCCAACTTCCCCTAAAGCACAATCGATGCTTACCAACAAGGTTGCCTAGCACCAGTTGCTTAGTAACCGCCAGTCCTTTGCTTTCTACTACAGAACGTCTCACTAATTCTATGTCAGAGCTAAATTTAGAAAAGCCTTTGATTTATCCCCCTCACTGGATTGACAGAAGTTGGCTGCACAGAAGGAGTCTTTCTCAAACAGTAGCATGCTTGATTTTCACCCTTGGTGCTGTCTTCTTCACACTGAAATCAAAAGCTGCCAGCTGTTATAAACAGGTACAGTCCCATTAAATCAGTGCCAAGATGAGGAAATGATTCATTCCTGTCATCTGTAGGTTAGTGCTGCTGATTACCAATCAGAGTTTTATTCTGCTGAGTGACA
Source organism: Perca flavescens (assembly GCF_004354835.1). Taxonomy (NCBI): domain Eukaryota; kingdom Metazoa; phylum Chordata; class Actinopteri; order Perciformes; family Percidae; genus Perca; species Perca flavescens. Next base: position 17,196,842 of record NC_041337.1, read on the forward strand.
GATAAAGAACAAAGATGCCATTATGTATCAAATGTTAATCAATGACAAAGACAGTTTTCTATAGTTTATATGTAGTAAACACAACATCATCTTGATTTAATGAAGTTGATCAAAGCCTGCTGTAGGCCTAAGATCGTACTTACTATATATATATATATATATATATATATATATATATATATATATATAATTGCTGTCAAATCTTCCTGTTAAGCTGCGTATTCCAGTTCTTAAAGATGCCATTTTATTTGTCATTTAAAAGAATCTGTTGCCATCATTACAGAATATTTTTATTCAGATATGGTATTGTATTTGCAGACATGTATACCTTTAAATAATCAACAGTGTGGAAAAAACACGTCTAACACACATGGAAGAAATGGGATTTCTCCACAATAATCCACATGCACCCTTGCAATCACACACAAAGCATTCCTCCTAATCATTCCATTCTATACTATTCCAAGTTGTCTTTTCAGGACTTTCTCAATACAATAAACTGACAAGTTAGAGCTGCTGACACATACTACTCACTCCTCCAAATGCAGAGAGACAGAGTGGGAAAGTAAAGAGAGAGGCAGAGAGACTGAACTGGAAAAACAAAGGGGAGATGCCAAGTAATGAAACGGCAGATGAAATTGGGCAGAACTGAAAATGCAGAAGCAATGGCTCGTCACATTATTGTCAGTGAGTTCTGTTCATGTTAATGGACTTGAAAGGTGATGTCTGTTTATGTCCGTCTCCAAAAGTTGTATCTCAGTTTCTTAGTGTGTGTGTCTGTGTGTGTGTGTGTGTGTGTGTGTGTGTGTGTGTGTGTGTGTGTGTGTGTGTGTGTGTGTGTGGGTGTGTGTGCGTGCGTGCGTGCGTGCGTGCGTGCGTGCGTGCGTGCGTGCGTGCGTTTTCTCAATACTTTAAGCTCAGTGTATGGCCTTGCTCTCTTATTGTTTGTAGGGATATGATATGAATTGCTATACAAATGAATAAAACCTGAGAGGCCCTTTCATTTTCAGTGACTGCTTGCAGTCTGTTTTATTTCACCCTTTAGAAATAAAACTCCATCTATGCCAAGATAATATGGTCAACCACACCGAGCAGCTGACTATAAGCCTCAGAATTTAAGAGAGGGAAGCATTCAGGCCCACTTATTTCCTAAACCATACAGTGCATTAAATACATTTTTTTTCAAGAGCGATCTTTTAGCCATTATAATTATACCATTTCATGATCATATGATTTCTACTCCACAATCAACATTTTTCTTTTAGTGAGCTAAGTGTGGAGACCTTTTGCTAAATGTGACGACAATTATCTGCAGCCACACATACTGAATCATAATGTTGCTGATTTGATTTTGGCACAGCTGTCATTTTCTTAAGAGATGGAGCCAGGGACACTTCACATTGACAAACAAGCCAAAATTAAGTTAAATTGACAAATATTACATTAGCAGAAGGTTGTGGAAGCATGTGGAATTAAAAGAGACAGGTCATCAGAATCTCAATCAGGACTCCATGATCATGTTGCTGCAGTGCTGATGAAGCAGCTAACAGGTTCGGCCCGTCTGTGCTCTTCAGGTGACATGACAGTTTTATCTGCTGCTTCTTTGCTCTGCGAGGGGAAATGAATGGCCTGACTAGGACAACACATGCCGTGTTCTCATTAGTTAGATAAAGCATGGTGTTTGATTTACTAACAGAAATGGTGGTTGGCTTGACAATGTCATGATGCGATACTCAGGCTGATGTCATTGTATAAAACCCTGAAACAGGTCTTGCCAGGTCCGTCTGTTTTGTATGGTTATGTTTGAGTCAAAAGAGGTGATTAACACATGTATGTTTTGCTAATGTTTCCTGCACTATACTGAGCAATTGTCACTAACTCACTGATGACTAAAATCATTGTTATCATCACAGACGTGATACACAGGAGGCTACCTCCTGGTTAAAAGAAAAACATGAAATGTGAAATGATGATATAACTTGGCTTTATGATGCTGTACTGAGGTACAATGCTGCTTTGAGCTAAACACTAATGTCCACAAAGTACAACTGAGGCAGATGGGAATGTCATTCATTTGGGGATTTGGTCATAAACTAAAGTTTTGGGCAAAAAACAAATTTTGACCTGAAGATGGTACTAGATGAAAAATTCTAAAGTTATTCCAATGTTCCAATATTTGTTAGGGAAACATGAGTGTGTGTAGCAAATGTCATGGTGAAAGTTGTGAAGATATCGTAATGATAACCTCATAGTGGTGCTAAAAAGTGCTTATGAAGGCCTAGTTTGGGATGTTAACTGTGCAACAGATTCTGAAGGGTCAGAACCGGTGCCAAACATCACAGCATTGTCAACAGCCATCTGATTACTTTGCTTAAAAAAAAAAAAAAACAACAACTTCATAGTGACTACAAATCTTTTAACTGAACTGAACAAAGTAATTAATGAACACCTTTCCACTTCTATTTTCTTCTTCTCTCTAACCTTTCTACATGACTTCCCTGTAACGCAGAGAGAGGACAGGAGCAGGACAGATATGGCAGACTACTTCTTTGTTGTCCAGCACCCACCAAACCATGACATGTCACTCTGCTGTGTGTGTTGCTGTGGCACCAGCACCCCTGCTGTCAATGTGCACATGCCACAGTGCTTTGACAAACACTGTGATATGACAGAATGATTGTGAAGGAATTAAAAACTACCTCTGCTGAAACAGATAGATTTAAAGGTCCAATGTGTAGGAATTTCTCCCATCTAGCGTTGAGATCATATATCACAATCAACTCTCTTGCACCACGCAGTTCAAAGTACGTATTACCAACACGGTCTCACGGCAGTTCGTGAAATTGTCACGTTATTTTTAATATATTGATTTGTGTACAACACATTTATCTCCTTTTTTTGTGGTCGCCAGCACAAAATGGGAACCATCTATACGGAGGTTGGGTTTAGGAAAAAAACAACGGCCTCACACACCGGGAGACGGCCACGGGGGACGCGCGACAATAATGGGATGGTTAACGGGGAAACAAAACGCCACACGCAGGATGTGATCCCCAGCCTCCGGGGTGAAAGTCCTGAATTGTTTGACGCATCCACCACCCCAACCAACCTCCTTACGCGGCATTTCATACTACTCGCTACCAAATTCGTGCTGTGATCACAACATTTTTTTTTTTAAACCTTTATTTATCCAGGTAAACTGTTTGAGAACAACTTCTCATTTACAAACATGACATATGCTTCCCATTGAAATACATTTGTTTACATTTTTGTGCTGGCCACCACGAAAACAAACGAGAAAAACGTCCCTGTGAACACGAATCAATAGATTAAATAACGTGACCATTTCATGAACTGCAATGAGACTGGGTTGGTATTACAGCTACGGTAGCCTTCACGCTTCAAAAATCACTCAGTCTCTTATTCTTTTCAATATCCTTTTTCTTTTTCTGGGCGAAGAAGACTCCTGTTCCTGAAATTTGGATTTTGAATACGTGTGGTCCTCCATGTTTCCTTCTTTAAACTTGCCGGGGCCGGGAAGCTATAGGGCTATAGAGCAGTATGTCCTGTATGTCCCTTACCGGATAACGTATTTCAAGATGGCGCATGAATATGGAGCGTCTACCCCAGTTCATGCGAATGCAAATGTAAAATTTCAAGCCAATAGTAATACTTGGAATTGATGGTGGTGGTAAATATTCATGAAAAAGGACAAGTTTGTGAGCGGGCAGCACAGAATTTGATAATTAACAACTAAACATGTTAAACACTGGACCTTTAAGGAAGGAGGCAATATACTGTAATGTGTTACATGACCTCTGTTCCTTAAAATATGTTAATCAGTCGTCACAGAGCAATAGATCCTTTTCACAGCAGCTATTTCAACATGAGTCAAGCACAGGTGCAAATTAATAACAATAATGATGGCTACGTTTCATCCAGATTAGTCATTTCCAGAGACCGTATTGTGCATGCTGTCCATCTCTCTCTCTCTCTTTGTCGGAACTGATGGGGATTGAGTTGAATTCTGCTCAACTTGATTCAATTGTTTTCAAATTAATTCAGTTGATTTAACAAATTATATCAAATTGAACTCATCTTAAATTAACGGAATGTCCTCTCTGAATTGAACCGTGACTGACTCCATTTGAGCTGAACCGACATTTGAGATAGCAGCACTTTATCTGCTGTGATCTTCCTCCTCTGCCCTGTTTCCATAATGAAACCTTGAGAGGGCCGGTTATGCTGCCTGTGAGCAATACAGATCAGTCCAGGTGTCTACACTTGGCTGATTGCTTTTCTTTAAATCAGTCTGAATGGCTTTTCCTCCTCTATCCTCCTTTGATTTCCCATGAGTTCTACCTTTCCCTTGAAGCATGTGTAGGATGTGTTTGTGTGCACAAGCGTGTAAACATGTATGGGTATATATGTTTCTTAGGACTACAGGGTTTTCCCTGAAATTTAGCTGAAAAGGCTTTTTAGGGTGCTATGAAAGCACTTAGCCATGCAGCTGCTGCTTCAGTTGTTTCATGACAGCAATGAAGAAAAATTATAATTGGTCAGTCAGCCCCGTCTGCTATACTCTCTATAATGATTATATTTAATTACTTTACTATATCTGTTGTTTGAATGCACTGCCAAAATCTGTTGAGATAAAGGAGATAACACTAAATTTTCAAAAAGTTCATGCTCAAATATTTTTTCATAAAGACAGTCCGTGATCTAAATGTAAAAAAAAAAAAAAAAAAACGGTCACATACGGATGGATATTGTTAGTCTTTCAATACACACAAGAAATCCACAAACATGAGGACGATTTGTAAACACAGGAATAAAATAGCCTCAAACTGTTGAGAAAAGGTTGAGCTTTTATCTATAGTCGATCTCTTTAATTATGAATGTGGATGTACTCTCACCCAGGTATTGATCCGGCTTTCAAAAACAACTTTTCACCTTTATGATCCGTGGAAACTAGTTTTGGGGAAAAAAGTTTATATGTATAAAGGAGTATTTATACATATAAGCTATGTAAATCAATAACAGAAACACATGCTTTAAAAAAAATGTCTCCATGACAGGCTTACACAGATTTGTAGTTTGTTATGATCTCAAACCACTCGAAGCACGCAGACCAGCTTCCATATATCATTTAACGTGATTTACAACCTAACCTATAGGCTATACATCATTTAGAAGTTACAGGGCAAGAGTTATAGAACATGTTAGTGCTGTGGTACCATCCATGTGGCTCCCTTACAACTACAGATTCAGGGTGGCGAGGAAAAAGAGCTGGAAGGTTTAAAGGGCTCAGTGGTGGAGCAGTGGGTTGAGAGCACCTTACAAAGGCCCAGCTCTCCACATGACACTTTATAGCATGACCTTCGATCACAGCATGACTGTGTCTTTTGTGCTGTACATTTTCAAGCACTGGCTAAAAGCTTTTCCAGGCTCCTTTGAGGAAATAGATTTGGTCATGGAGAGATGAGAGTGACACAGAATAGCAATCTATACTGTCAGATCTGCAATCTTTCCCTCTTTCTCTTTTTCTCATAGTTTCTCTTATGCTGGTAAAAAATGATGCAAAAAAACTAAGCTTGCTTTCTTGTAAATTGCAAGCAGTCAACTCCCTTGACTACTGATAAATCACTTATTCAACTTGGTAATTTAAAGTTTAGTTGTGAACATGTTCCTCGCTTAGCTTTAATAACCATTTTCAAAATCTAATAATGAATCTCAGAATAAGAAAAGGTGTCCCACATGTGCTCCCGTTTGCGCATGAAGTGGCACAGATTGTTCGTGAAAATGAGAGTTACTGGGAGATAGTTACAATAACATGACTCTGTGTCATTCAAGGATTATATCTGCATATTGTTTATTCTGGTCATGAAAACTGAAATTTCCCCCGGGCTGTGAGAGACTGATGTCTTTATAGAAAAGACAACTTTTATTCTTTGATCCTCTTCATTGACTACTAAGATGGATTGGATCAGAAAATTTTGCAACACTGCTTGTTGAGATTGAAGTTACCAACACCGCTGCCAACCTCCCATTGAGTCCTAGGAGTCGAAATGCTCTGAGATAAATCTGTGTGTGCTTTTGTGTGTTTTGTATGAGTAATAGAGAGGTTTGCTAAGCAGGAGGCATAGTAATTAGTAATCATCTCACCGTATGTCACATGCAGGGCTGTGTGTGCCTGCAGTGACAGCTCTAGAGTGATGCAATAAAAAAGAGCAGAGAGAAACAGTCGAGGAACGCGGCTGGACTGCATAAATAGCTGCTATGGAAACACATTTCTTAAAGAGGCACCAAAAAAACAACTCCAGCTTACACATGAGACAAACATTTGTTTGGAAAAAGAAATTTAATTTGTGATGTATAAAATCATGAAGAATCTTTCCTTGCTCAGGTACAGTAGGTGTGTATTGTCTCTGTTCTCTTTGCTGTGAAACACAGTGAAAGGACCAAAACAAATCCTAAAAAGAATGTAAAACCAATGCACCAAAATCTTTGCAGTAATGTGAAGAGCAAAGAAGCCAACAGACTGATTTACTGTTAAGACACAACAACTTGCAAATGTCAGAATGTGACACCCCAGTAGAGACGTATTTCTAATTAAAATCATCACTTTTCCCTTCTGAGACAGCTGACAGAAAAATGTGACAGAACTGTAAGGAAGTTTTTCCAAAAGCCAAAAGTTATGTCAACCTATATTGATGAAGAGTGTTCATACTGTTTACATTAACCTCTTCAGAAGGGCACTTAAGATGTTTGAAATTTAGCTAGAGATACAAGTTTATCCGGAACACTGTACAAATGTAATTGAAGCTGATTCTAATCTTTCTCCTCATTTGATAAAATATTAGAAACACTTTGCATTATAATCCAGCCAAATAAAACACAGTGACGTACTTTGGCCTAAAAGAAAATGAGCTTAATCAAAACCTGTGGCAACCACCGCCGTTGGCATGAGTTAGTGTCAGGATTGGAGGGATTGATTGGATGTTACTTAGCTGCATAACGGTGAATGAGCCAATCATTGTAAAGCATGTATGAAACAGCTCATGCCAATCAGCTCTGAACTAACACTATGCTTCATTACTTTAGGCTTCCTGCAGTGAATGAAGTTACTGCCCACACTACATGTAGTCTACACTAAAAACACTGAATACTAAAGAAATTAGAAATCTGTGAAGATAGCATACCTTTACCCTTTGAACAAAACTTAACAATACCAAATATTTAACATGGAGTACATAAAGGTCTTAGAGAAATAGCTTAGTCGCTTCCTTGCCGAGAGTTGAGAAGATTGATACCACCCAGCAGTCAGTTAGCTTAGCTTACGCATATGAAAGTAACAAAAACCTCTAAAGCTCACTTGTTACAGTAACACATAACAACTTGTTTGTTTAATCTGTACAAAAACTGAAGTGTAAAAGTGACAGGTTGTGGTTTAACGTGGGGTCATGTGCCAGACTACTGGAATTGCTGCTAGATGGATTGTGTTACTTTCATACAAAGCCAGCGTAGCTCTTTCCCCCTGTTTTCAGTCTTCATGCTAATCTAACCAGCTGCTTGCTGGTGGTATCGATCTTTTAATCTAACTCTCGACAAGAAAGCGAATGAGCGTATTTCCCAAAATGTCAAATGATTTCGTTAATAAATAACATAAATGTGTTTGCTGTAAATAAATTGATTATTTCTTGGATTTTTTTTTTTTTGTTTGGCAGTTGCTGCTTTTTTATTGTGCAATTGTACGTGTGTGAGTTGCAACCTTCAATTATCTACCTGTGTTCCTGTGTTCTTTCACACCTTGGGCTTTTCTAACAGGCAATAAGTCAGAGAGGTATAAATAAGTCAACCACGTGGCCTTATTTCTGACACGTCGCCGATTTTTTTGTGTTGTGTTGCAGTAAGAAACATTTTCAAGGGATAATAAAAGCACAGTGGTACACACACACACACACAGAAAAAAGACTCCACTAACATCTCAGCATCAAGAACTCTGTCCAAACAGAAAAAAACACCGCAGTGCGGAGTAAAACACACACACCTGTGTGTATCAGGCTGATATTAGCCCTGTATTACTGTATAAATGATATTCTGGCCCATTGCTGTCATCCACTAGAGATAACAAATGTGTCAGACTCTGAGATTGAAATACACCTATATCAGATTTTCGATCAGCAGTACCAGTTAAAAATATATTAGTATTAGCTTTTTACTAGCCATATTGCTGTGTGTGTGTGTGTGTGTGTGTGTGTGTGTGTGTGTGTGTGTGTGTGTGTGTGTGTGTGTGTGTGTGTGTGTGTGTGTTCCTACAATGGCCATAATGGATGGTGGGTCAGCATGGGAGGCTGTGTGTTCCATGAGCAGTGTGAGTCCGTCACCACACTAGGACAGGCTAGGCTGGAGTATGATTAATCCTCACTCCCTCTGCGCATTTGTCATTCGGTGTATACGTATTTCCCATAATGCACTTGTTTCCGTGCTAACGAACAAATTTTGCTGAGAATGGTGTGTGGAATGGGTCAGGCATCTCTCTCAGGGAAGATACTGTAATCTCTGTTTATTACAACATGGATTTTATTTTTATAGTTTTGGCCATCATCAGTTATGATGACATTGTACAGTAATTGCTTAGATCTGGGGGCTCGGTCAATTGCTACAACAAAGTCACACGGAGGAATAAAGAGTTCAAATGATCAGACCAGTTGAACAGTTTAGTCAAATTATCAAAAGCATTTTGGAAGTAAAATTGAAAGTAAGCGTCGGAATGTCAATGACAATCCCTAATGGCACATGAAGTACAAGAACAGTCGGTCAAAATTGAACCAGGAAGTTGGTCTGTAAGCTGTGATTTTTACAATAGAGTATTGTCTGACTGCTGGGTTTTCTTGCCCATCCAAGGTAGAGCGTTCCTGCCAGTTGACTTGGTGAGTATAGTATTACTACCAATAGGAACAAATAAAAACTGGAATTTTCTGTTCGAAGGATCTGAAAAGTTAAGGTAGGCAAGGCACTACCTGAGTCTTGTCAGCTTTCATACAGGACTTACCCAGGTTAACAGAACCTGTACTTCTGCTCAACTTTTCTTTTGCACTCTTTCAGATGTTATTGACACAGAAGCTAGTAAGGTAAGCCTGGTTGGGTTGGACTGTCTCTAATCCGTTATGTTTGCTGCTCTCTGGTTGTGAGGTTAAAAAATAGAGAATTACTACATTTTCATCAGTAAATCCATGTCAGGTTCGCACAAGCAACAGAGTCCAAATCCAACTAATTCACATTATAGGACCTTTCTCTTTCTCTTTTGAGGATTAGAGAGTCTACCTCTGAGGGCAGAGTAAAATGATTGTGACACACATCAGAGACACACACACACACACACACACACACACACACTGTGGTGTGATGTGTGTATTTTAGTATTTGGTGTGTATTTCTGAAAATCTCACTCTAGGATCAATGTCAGAATGGCTGACACAGTTGGGGGCTTTAGTATGATAACAGCTACATCATCCTATACATCTCAATAAGCCCCAGACTCAGTCATACACAGCTGCAGTGGAGATACAGAAACACACACACATGCACAGACACAGAAAGAGAGAGAGAGGCACATTGTAACAGGGGGAGACACAGACACATAAATAGACACTGTCTTTTATGGGATTCAATATAAATGGGGAGGAGGGAGGTGTGGTCAGACGCTGGTGATGGCTGTCTGCACAGACAACCCAGCCACAGCTCGGACATCTTTCTGATTGTTTCTAATGGCACTGCAGTTAACACATTCGAATAAAATTGTCACCTTAATTGTGTCGGGTCATGTAAAGCTGTCCATCGCCCAGCTTTGAGACAAGGGATCAAGAGAGGTTTAAAATTTAAATAGAACACATAATTGTTTCCTCGCTGTTCTCCCAGTCTTTATCTAGAAAGTCAACTTTATTACCATAAAAATATTATATTATGCACTCAATGAGCTTTACAATAAAATGCATAGCAACTAGTAACATGTACACAAGATTATAATAAATTACAATAAAAATGCAACCATAAAGAAAGAAGAGAGAAAATATGAGAAAAATACTCACACACCAAAACAAACCCTGTATCCATCAATGAGCAGTTCATAAATGTACTGGGGAGTCAAACAACTCAGTAATTTACACTCTACGAGTAGACTTTTTGAGTTGATTTTGTATTGCACTGTGAGCAGGTGAAGTGACTTAAGTACTAAAGTGATTATGTTCAGTTTTGTGTGCATGAGTGAGGTGTGCTGTGTTTGTGTCTGTGCTGTATTTCAACAAAGAGAGCAGTACAGTAGTCAAAGTTGAGATGGATTCATGTGCCAGTTTCACACAACCAGTTTGACATATAAATCCTCTAAACTTTCTGATATATTTTTCAAGTGAAAAAGATATCCTACTTATGTCACTGATGTGACTTTCAAAATCAGAGTCCAAATAATTCCTTAAGGAATTACTTAAAGGATCTTTTCAATATTACCAATAAATCACATTAACCTACTAACAGGTATTGTCTGTATAGCTTTTGTGGAAATGTGTCTGCAAAACACATAACACACATCAAACAATGCACAAAACACTGAAAGGTTAAAGTGACATTCTTTTGTAATTACAAGGAGAAAAAATGTACCATTAGTCGGAAATTCAAGTCATAATGGCTGTTTAAACAAACAACTTATTGGAGCATTTTTTGGGGGAGGACAGTATCTATAAAAATCTGGTTTCATTTAAAGTGAGCCCCTCACTGACATCACAATGTCTATCCTTTTATCCTTGTAATACATAGTAAAGCAAGGAGAGTGAATAATATAATAAATGATAAAATGTATTACTATCTTTACTTTACTTTCACACCACAACGATGCATATTCCTCTGTGTCATCCAAAACCTATTCCTTCATTATGGAAAAAGATGCCAGTGCTATCCTTTCAGATAATCTCCAAGAATATGGTCACATGGGCTGACATTTCGAAATATCTCCCACAAGGCCAACATTGAGCCAAGATAAAAAGTAAAAAAAGAAAAATAGTCACTGTGCATTGCTAGCATTACTTAACTCAACACTATATTACTTTCATAAGGAGAAATAACTTCCTCTGTGAAACTGAAAAGTTGAATTCATAAGCAATAAAACCAACACTTGCTCAGTTGATCATGGATAGTCACTACAACCTTACTTGGTCTGGTATATCAATTTTATTATTTGTCAAATAAAACAATAGGTACAATTCCAGTGAAATGTAATCCCATCAGCTGCTTCAATTTGTAGATCATTTATCATGACCAGTAGCTTATGGCAGCTAATGCTGGCAAACATTAGATAGCATTAGGTAACTGACATTACTGTAATGAGAATTTTATCTGATTTATATCTCTTTTTCTAAATTCCCTCCTTTTACACTACACTTTAGCATGTCAAAGGTAAACATGATTAAGTGACTCTTAGGTAATTAGGGAAAACTCATTGTACCTTCTATCTTCTAATTACCACTTGAGACTACAGTTGCTGCTGTTCAGCAAAAGTAACATAGGTACATTTTAAATATTGGTTGTGTAAACTTTGCCCTCACTTGCAAATCCTTATATGAAATGTATTTAAGATATTGGAGTATGCCATGTATTTATTGTGTGCATCTGCGCCTAAATGGGATTTTAGTGTCTGTGTCAGTATGTGTGTGTGTGTGTGTGTGTGTGTGTGTGTGTGTGTGTGTGTGTGTGTGTGTGTGTGTGTGTGTGTGACTAGTCAGTCAGGCAGTGGTCACACATCCTGAACTGCTGGCAAAAACAAGAAAAACTATATACCCTTCAAAATAACTGAAAAATGGATTGAGAGATTACAAAGTCTCATCTCCAAGCAGCTTTCACATGTTCCAAAATGCCCTAAGTATTAAAGAGCAATCTGCAAATATGACCCTAAAAAGCCCTGGGTGTATCCAGCTGCAACTTCAGCCAAAACACATATGTTGTTTTTGCTAAACAGGGCCCATAAGTGCTTAATTCTGACCTGAACAGACTCCACGGACAGATTGTAAGTGCTATTTTAAGCTGAATATGTAAGGTTGATTCACATGTTGGTTCACATTTACTGATTTAGGGCAGTGCAAGTACTACAAACAGATTTTATTTAATCTATAAAAAATTTGAAAGTTGGTTTTATTCATGATTAATGTATCCATACCATGTGCTGTTTTAGGATTGTTTTCTTTTACCTACATAACTGTGTGTGGAGGTGGGCGTGTTCTGCAATCTGCTGCAGTGGAGGTGTGTGGATAGATCAGGAGAGTGGTGACTTAATTGTCTCAGCCCTTTGTTGTTGTACTATGAAACTCTCCCTTTATATCTAGTAGCGTGCTGGACTTTCAGATGTCTGCCACACACCACCGTTGTGTGCAACGGGCTGTGTGTGAGTGAGGCGCAAGGTTGGTAGTTATAAAGTTTTGTTGAAAAGTGTGAGCAGTCAAAAAATAAACACTGATGCCTATAAATTGTCTGTCAGGGCTGTGATCTGTGCTAAAGGTCACCCATGGTGGCAGCAAATCCTGCTACACTGTGGAAGTGATAACATTTAAATTGTGTATTTGTAGTATGTGTGTTTTAATGTTAGCAGTCAGATAATGAAAAAGTTCTGACCAACGCTTTCTACCCTCGGGCGGTTTCAAACAACAGCTTGGCACTACATAGAGCTGGGATTTAGAATCCCAAGGAACTGGCTCTGTACCTCTCAGACATCTTTGGAAAGGCAGCTGAATGCGGAGCAAGTGGATTTAGTGGATTCAGAGATTCAGCGCACGCCACTGATGGCAGTGATGGAGTCTTGGTCTTCACGGTCTTGCTCTTTACAGTAGAGATCTATTAGGGTTCATCTGCCCTCCCTGCTCACTCTGCACTTCCTCCGACTCCTTGTGTCAGGCTAGAAACAATATAATGGACTCTCAAGCATACTAGCTTTTACACTCACAAAACTCTGGGCTGGGCTACTCCCAGTGCCTGACTGGGGTAGGATCTTGTTTCATGTAGTGTACCGGTGTGTAATCAAGTGCTGCTGTGAGAGAGGAAATGACAGGCAATTTAGGAATGATTAAAAGCCACTAAGTGTGTAAGTGTGTGTGTGTGTGTGTGTGTGTGTGTGTCTGTTTCTGTATGTGCTCTCTTGTTTCTGTTTTCAGCAAAGTTGCCTTTCATCACAGCAGCGCACTTGGACGAGCAGCCATAACTCATCGAAAGTGGCCGCCAGACGGTGGACATGATTTCCTGTCAAAATTAATGGGATAAATTGGACACCAGAGTTGGCATTGAACAAGTAAACGTTACACACACACACACACACACGCACACTCAGAAGATTGCATCAGTGTCTCTGGCATACTTATTCTGGATTTCTCTCTCTACCCTTCTCCCTTCCTTGCTTCCTGCTGTTTTCCCCTCTCCCTCTAACAGAGAAAAGAAACCGCACCTACATTTTTCCATCACACAGATATGTGAAATATAAAGAGACAGAAGGTCCAAACTCTGTGCTGTGCCGTCACAGTGATGCGGGTGTGTGACTTTGCAGTAGCTTAGTCGGGACACAGTCACAATGTTCCTCAGCTCCCTGGGGTGGCAAGGTCCCTGTACCTGCTGCTGTACAGAGACATATTGCACCAGCCTGAATGCTATTAACTGTCCTTTATGATCACCCCCCAACCCCCCCCCTACCCCCTCCCACCCCTATTTACCCCACCCTTCTGTAACTCCACTGACAATGTTGCTCCTTCTTTGAGACACTGGTACTGTGGGGGTTGTGGGCCAAGACTGATGCTCAGAGGACTAAAACTAATTGGCAAAATGTGCAGCAGAGAAAGCGACTGAGCAATGAGCTGACCCCTGATTAGAAAGTGTGTGTCTATTCACTTTATCAGAGCAAATTGTGATAGAGCAGTTGAAGGCACCATATTATATGACCTTTTAAAAAGCAGGGAAATGTTATCTATAAAAGAAAAGTGTCCGTTTACATCTTACAGTAACTTCCAGCAACTCCCTACTGTCTGGTGTGACCATCACACAAGTTACCTTGTGCTGCCCTCTGCTGGTATGTACACCCAAGCCTTATGTCTTATTTGGACAGAATATGTCTGAATATGTCAGTAAAAAGCAATCATAGCAAAACGTTTCATGTTTCAAGTACAGACTGTATGGCTTCTCTCTTTGCCTATAAGTTAGTCATTGTGCCATAAAGTGACTTTGCTTTCACCTTTAAAACTGCCAGGCATTACCAGTCATCTGCCTCCTCTCCATGCTGCAAGTTAAACATCCCTTCCTCCTGCTCAGCAGCTGTGGCCAGAAATTCCCACCTCTCGTGGCAGTTAGGAAGAGCGATATTTACCCACACACTAGCACACACTCACTAGTTGCAGAAGGTGACCTTCACGTGGCCGTCCGCCAAGGCAAGCCAGGGTGGCGATAGCCAACCGCACAGGGGTGCAATTAACTTTGGGAGCCCTTTTACAGTTTTTTTACTGTATGCGTATACAGTACAGGCCAAAAGTTTGCACACACCTTCTCATTCAAATGCGTTTCCTTTTATTTTCATGACTATTTACATTGTAGATTCTCACTGAAGGCATCAAAACTATGAATGAACACATATGGAATTATGTACTTAACATAAAAGTGTGAAATAACTGAAAACATGTCTTATATTTTAAATTCTTCAAAGTAGCCACATTTTGCTTTTTTATTAATAAGGGAAAAAATTCCACTAATTAACCCTGACAAAGCACACCTGTGAAGTGAAAACCATTTCAGGTGACTACCTCATGAAGCTCATTGAGAGAACACCAAGGGTTTGCAGAGTTATCAAAAAAAGCAAAGGGTGGCTACTTTGAGGAATCTAAAATATAAGACATGTTTTCAGTTATTTCACACTTTTTGTTAAGTACATAATTCGATATGTGTTCATTCATAGTTTTGATGCCTTCAGTGAGAATCTACAATGTAAATAGTCATGAAAATAAAGAAAACGCATTGAATGAGGTGTGTCCAAACGTTTGGCCTGTACTGTATTTGTGAGAGTAATGAAGAGTGTAATACCGCTATCTGATTACAACTTTGTTAACATTGCTAACTCTCCATAAAGGAAATGGTTTTATTTCATTGATCGACAGCCAATGTTTTTTTAAATGGGTTTAATGGATTTCATGTATGTATGCAGGCATATACATGTTTATGTGTGTGATGAGAGAGAGAGAGGGAGAGAAAGAGAGAGAGAGAGAGAGAGAGCAAGAGAGAGAGAGAGAGTTTGAGGGGGTTTGCTGCTGTCATCTGGTCAGATAGGCAGGTGTCTCTTCCAATGTCACAGACTCTCTGAGGCTCAGAGCTGACAAGAGGAGCCCAGACTCCATTAGCAGGTCAATTAACATTTCCCAGACAACATCTGGAGGACACACTGTCCACCCAGCTGCTATTACACACCTCTTAATTCCCCCTCTCCTCGGAATAGCATCCAAAACTATGTAACTGCAATCGAATGACTCCATTTTAGACTTGTACAGAATGTTGAACTGCATTAAGGCGTGTAATTGAATATCGTCTGGCAAGGTACCCAGGAGCAACTTAAAACAACTGTCAGAAATGTTAGCTTTGGACTCTAGAGGTATTGTATAGGAATCAGCAGCCTGCATTCTTCTCCATCTTCTCCCTGCTTTGTGTTCAGACCTCATCAGCAGCTTTTTCCTCTGTTTCTCATGGCTTCCCTTCAATACCTTATCTGTCTCTCATGGCTTCTCTCACTGATACTTGGTAACTCAACTTTACAAGATTGATCTGATCCAAACAGAGAACAACAGTGCTATTGCCAGTTGTTTGGTGTAGTGCTGCAGGCAGACAGGCATTTGCAAAATTGTGTGCACATACACACAAACATATGCAGCGTGTTGACATTGATACATTCACATGGGATCACAGAAATACGAAAGAAGAAATGAGAAAAAACAACTCTGTTTATTCTCTGCTGACCCAGCCACAGCCAAAGGCAGCCTCCTCACATCACAATGGATATTGTTTTTTTTTCTACCCAACTGACAGGTGTGGCTGTCTTTTTATGACTTCTTGATGGAGTTGTTTTTCTCCTTTTGTTTTATTCATTTATTTTTGTAATCAAGGAAACTAAATGTATCCTTAGTAAAGGAGATGGATTTTGTGATTGACAGGAAGAGTTAGGGGACCCACTGACTATGTAAAAATAGTCTGTACTTGTTGAACCTGTTCTAGAGTATGCCTGGATCCAGTATGGTTGGTTATTTTACAAAAAAGGATGTGAAAGCAAATTTTTGCACAACCAACCAGACTTTTCATGCTGTAACAGGTAAAAGTGCTTTGCCACGCCCTCACTGATTCACTCAGGTGCAGATAGCTGATGGTGTTTGAAAATGTTGTCTAGATCCTTTCAGGAGACACTTTTCTCTGCTTTGCTGGTTTTTACTGTGTTACGGAAGTTTTTACTTTGATTGATTTTATTGAGCATGATTCTTTCACTGAACACTCATGATCTGATAAAACTTTGTTAAAATGCTCCTGCTGTCATTCACATATCTATGTCTATGACACCACTGGGGCTGGGCAGTATAATGGATTCAGATTCAGATTCAGATTCAGATAACTTTATTAGTTCCCAAGGGGCAATTCATTTTTACAGCCAGCCCATCCATTAAGGGTTAAATTAACTTAGAATGCATTAAAAGTGCATTAGCACACAATCTGTATAGGTAATAACTCATGAATCAAAATAAAATAAACAAACAATAAACAAACAATCAATAGACAACAAATAGTATAAATAGTATAAATAGTACAAATAGTACTGTAGCAATCATACATCCTCCTGTATACAGAAGCTTGTTGTTCTCTCCACACATCCACACATCCACACATTTACACACACATACATTTACACATGACCCAACACAATCGTTACAACCTCCCACATACTCACACACCTGCTAGTAACGGAACAGAGCAAAGGAGTGCTAGAACCAGTTTGTTATACTTATGTGATTTCATGTAACAGTTTTGTATGTTGTTCATTTAACATTCTTATAGCAGAGGGAATGAATGAGTTGGCATAGCGTTTGGTTTTCCATATTGGCACATAGTACCTCCGACTTGACTGCATGATAACAAATCCATTACTTAGTACATGATCAGGTTGGCACAGTAATCTGTCAGCTTTCTGGGCAACTCGGGTTTTCCAGAGAGAACAGTGTTGAAGTTAAAAAGTTAAAATCCGGCTTATGTTTTGAAAACAATGTACTTGCTAGATCTAATCAAATAACTACACTGATTAGCATTGGTCTGGCTCACACAAACTTATGTTCTAAAGAATTAATTAGGTCATGTCTGTTATTTAGCATAAAATTAGAAGCTCTAGAAGACTTATTGTTTAAACAACTTTGAGAGCCATCCCCTGTTAAGCCAGACGTGATTAAGACAAAGAACGAGTATTGCTGTAGTTTGGAAACAATTGACACCGTCTCGGTAAGATCCTGTGACCGGGTGTAGCCTCAAGACACTGATTGGGAACGTACATCTTTTCTTTTGAGAGACATCTGACCAATAGGGAAAGATTTAATTTGAAGAACAACCCAGGTGTAGGGGAATAAATGTGTGATCCGGGGAATGTCTCAGGACTGTTCTTATGTGACTCCGCAAGGAAAGCATGAGATCAGTCCGCTGTCAGCTGCAGTGTAACAATTGTGTTTTGGCTGTCGTTTTCATGTTGTTTTATTAAACCTTTTGGTTAACTTTCAATTCGACCCCAGCCTCTCCTCCTTCCTCCAGAAATCAGAACAAACACGTCCTTTAGAGATTTTTTTAATGGCTGCCTAAGGGCCCTATTTAAACGATCTAAGCGCACGGCGTGAAGTGCATTGCGCAGGTATGTTTAGGGCGTTTCCGAATCCACTTTTGCTAGTTTGACGGTGGAAAAAAGCGTCCGTGGGCTGGGCGCATGGTTCAAAAGGGTTGTAGCCTACTTAGTGTATTATAGTGTCATCTCCCATTCCCTTTAAAAGCCAGGCACGTTTGTACCTTGGCGCATTGCTATTATGATGGCAGATTTGCACCGTAATATTTTTTATTTGTAATCTTTTGCTTGTTGTGTGCTGCTGCATTTCCCTGTGTATGTAACAAGCATAGTGCGCACGCGCTGTGCATAAGCATAGGCGCAATTTACTAATGCGCTTTTAAAATAACAATGAAATGCTGCGCTATTGATTTTAGACCAGTTTTTTGTTGGTCAATGGCACAATCACTTTCCGCCTCCTCAAGATAGCAATATGCCAAGAATTCACCTGAACACACCTAACTGTAAGACGCAGGTGCATTTGGGGCACTGGACGGTCTCAAAATAGCAAAGACACTTGCGTCCGGCTTTGCACCGCGCCGGGTGCAAGATAGGGCCCTAAAACTTAAAGCCACTGATAGTATGTGTCCATATGCTCGTTGTTTTCACTGATAGGATCGCCCCGCTTAGTGGGCTTGCCACCAGTTTTTCTTCACTGACCACTGACAAGCAAAGAAAACAATCTACACCCTCCTACAACCGCAATGGCTGAAGCTGATTGGACGAACGCGTCACATGGGACTGGCTGCTCCAGGATTTCAAAAACGACCATAATGCAGCTCGTTAGGAATACAGTCTTGTGTTTTCCGAAAATAGCTCACCGAAACGTGTTTTGGGAAAACATTTTTAGCGACAAATAGGCCATGCAGTTGCTAAATCTATCTTTGTTTCAGATCGACAACGGCCAGTTTAAAAGATTTTCGTCAGCTTTTGAGAGGTGTGGAGCCGAGCCGGCCGCTCCTCAACTTTCATGCAAATGAGGAGCGTGCGGCTCGACCCCGCTTCTCCAAAGTCCCTGCGACGCTACCAGAATGCATTGCCGGCTCCTCCCATAGAAATGAATAGGAAGGGAAATATAATACAATCCCCATTGTATTGAATGGGACATATAGCTAGCAGCTGCTCGTCCTACAAAGATGCCTAGCGTTCATAAAAATGCCTTAAAATCAAATTGGACACAACGGTTAGCTTTATAAGACATTGTGAAATGATGTTTGTGGCGTGACAAAATTCAAACCGTAAATATATTATAGTTATGCAGGCAGCCGGCCGCCGAGCCCCGGTAGTGCAGTATCCACAAAGGGTGACTTTGCACTGGGTATGGAGTCCAGCAGGCTGCTGCTTTCTCATCAGACTGTGTGGAGCTCCTAAAGTCCGACACGTCTTACCAAATTTGCAATTAGCCATCAATTTTCTTAAACGGCCCATATTTGAGATTTATATAGTTGATTTCTCGCATAAAAAAGTCTCAAAAGTGAAACATTGCAGTGTCTGGAATATGAGATTCTGTTGCGTCTCTAATGTGTGTGTATTGGGGACTCGCTCAACCAATCAGCGTGCATCTCTAATGTGTGCGTATGGCAATTCGCTCAACCAATCAGCGCACAGCTCATCTAAATATTCATGAGCATACCATATTTGGAAGAAAAGCTCTTGTTACAAATAGGGCCAAAACACAGAGATGCATAAGGGCCAATAAAATATCAACCAAGCCATTTTCAGCCCAACCAATGTTACATACCCCATTAGGAGTTAGTTAAAAAACCGTGCACAAAACCACTGATTATATATATTTATTACATGGCTTGCTTATATTCTAATGCTACAATGCGGTCTGTTATTCTCTTGATAACAGACCGTTGCTAAGCGTTGCCATGGACGCAGTTCTGTTCCCTCCGGAGGAGAGCTATCAATAAATCCGCTGGAAGAAGATTGGCGTTGGGGTCCTGATCACCCCGTCGTTGTTGTATTCGCTATAACAACGCTCTACATTATCCCTTACGTACATTGAAGCGATACTGCCATTAAAGACAAGCTGATTGCCTTCTGATCCTGTGAATGAATGCCCGCATTGCATTGTGGGACATCGGCTTTGAATGCACCCAGCTCGGCTCGTATCGTAGCTTATTGTTCTGTCCTATTTACTGTAATATTTCACCAGTAATAAGACCGAAATAATATTATTAAAATAAAGAAATGCATACCATGATAACAGCTAAATACATGTTGAAAGATGTAGCGTTATAGTTTTAAAAATATCAATAAACAACAAAGCAATCCAGCTTCCCTGGCTGAAATAGACCGAAATAATAACATTAAAAGAAATACATATAAACCGTGATAAGATCTGGTGAATAAATGTTGATTAAAACATTGGGCTAAAAATACCAATAATATCAAAGCTGTATCCAGCTTCTCTGCTGCAGCCGAGTGGCAGAAAGTTTCGTGCTGTGATTACGTAAGATGCTTCTCATTGAAATACATTAGTATAAAAAACGTGACCCCAACACGTAAATCTTCACAATAACGTAATGGTATCATGTTCTAATAGATTTAATTTCGTAATGCCATCACAAACTCATATGCTAGATGTCCACCCAGCTTGGTCACTTCAACTCCTGATGAAAAGGAAACAAGCATCATAGTTAGACGAATGGTTATTCAAAGGGCTGATGATGTATTGTTGCAGGCCTAGTCTATGCCTTGTGTAATCAAATGCCTTCCGGGAACAGATAAAAGGAAGTAAAAAATGATCGAGATCGCTATGATGTTGTGTAACTTGAATGTTTTCCAACTGTAATTAAGGTTGCGATCGTGGAATGGTAACCGACTCCAGTCGACATTGTTCACAGGAGCAAACATGGGCTTTTTTCCGGAGACTTGGACTTTAATAGTACTTGTCATCACTCTAATCGCAGTGTAAGTATTTGGTGTTGTTTATCTCAGACTTTTAACATGTTAAAAACGTTTCAAAACAAAACGAAAAAAAATTCCACACAAAAGCTGAAACATTAATTTCATTGTTTCGACTAATTTTGTGACAGTTACTTCTGGCTGTGTGAGTTTTTTTTTTTTTTCAAACTTGTTTTGTTTTAATGTGAAGTGAAGTCTGAAATCGCGAGTTAGCTGTGCAGTGTGGAAACTACCACTTGTTATGTAGCCTAAATGTAGAGCAATTCAAGTCAGTGAAGAAGTGCTTATTCCCATTACTTCCATAACTAATCCAGGAAGTGTCCCTCATCCTACAGGACCGGGGTGAAGTTAGTTTAATGTTTGACATTCGTAGGTTTTCGCGAATGTTACCTTCAATACCTGTCGAAGTACAACTATATCTAGCCGATACATTAGAAACTGTTTTAAAGGAACACGCCGACTTATTGGGAATTTAGCTTATTCACCGTAACCCCCAGAGTAAGACAAGTCCATACGTACCCTTCTCATCTCCGTGCGTGCTGTAACGCTGTCTGACGGCTCCAGCATTAGCTTAGCCCAGCACAGATCCTGCAGGTAACTGGTTCCAACTAGCCTACTGCTCCGAATTGTGACAAAAGTGACAAAATAACGCCAACATGTTCCTATTTACATGTTGTGATTTGTATAGTCACAGCGTGTACAAAAAACAACATAACATGAGACACAGCCATCTTCTAACAGTAAACAAACCTGGAAATATATATTCTCAGACAGGCTTGCTGCGAGCATATCGCTCCACCCAAGTACTATATTCTTCCGCCTGAGAATATAGTTCCCAGTTTGTTTACAGTTAGAAGATGGCTTTGTCTCATGTTACATTGTTTTTTGTACACGCAGTGACTCTATAAATCACAACATGTAAATAGGAACATGTTGGCGTTATTTTGTCACTTATTCGGAGCAGTAGGATTGCTGGAACCATTCACCTGCAGGATCTGTGCTGGCCTGATGCCGCTGGAGCCGTCAGACAGCATTACAGCACGCACGGAGATGAGAAGGGTATGTATCGACTTGTCTAACTCTGGGGGTTACGGTGAATAAGCTAAATTCCCGATAAGTCGGCGTGTTCCTTTAAAGCGAAGAAATTCCACCTAAAAATGGAATTCACACGATACAACTCAGCTTTGTAAAGGTTGACCATTAAGTTATATTACAGCTGACAGAAACAAGCTGTAGCTGCAATTTAGAATCAATCCTGGAACGTCTTTAGTTAGGCTACACAATGAATGACAAAACAGCATGATGATGATTTTAAGATAATAATAATCAACAAATCTAAATTATCTTTAGAGTGAACATTACCCTAAATAATGAAAGTTTAGTACAATACTTAGATTTATGTTGGCCAGGTTTTTTCAATTTTTCTGGCAAGAATAAAAAATACTAATCATTTTTGACATAGCTTACATAAACACAAACATCTTAAGGCATTTATTTTATAATTTATTTAAGGCTGTAATGAAAACATACACACTGGTTTAGTCTATTTTAAAGTGAAACTACCACTTTTTTTTTTCTCACACCCATAGTGCATTAGGTGGTTGTAAAAAGTTGGTAGTTTTGGTCATGTGAATGCAAAGCCACATAGGTTCTTTTACTTATTCTGGCTGATGAAACCTCTTGTCAACTGGGCGGAGTTATGATTGCAATCATACAATGTCACTAGGCTCCATGTAATAATTTGACTCACCTAAAAAGGTGCAAACAGGAAAGCCAGTAAACCTCTATCTTTGCACTCCCACACAGTCCTGAGAAGAGGTCTAATCAGCCAAAATGTGACTGGTCAAGCACAGATGTAGCTAATAACA
The DNA here is from genome assembly GCF_004354835.1 of Perca flavescens. NCBI lineage: Eukaryota > Metazoa > Chordata > Actinopteri > Perciformes > Percidae > Perca > Perca flavescens. The sequence goes on from NC_041337.1 coordinate 17,219,528, forward strand.
TAATTAATGCTGTATTACATTTTAATAGACCCCTTTTCACAGCAGATAATTGGATGTGTCATAGCAGGAACAACAGAGGTGTAATTAAAAACATTAATGATGGCTGCATTTTATTTTGAAAGTATTGGGACACCTTAATGGAACCAAGCTTTATAACAAAATGACATAAACCTGTGCTGTTCCTGCTATGAAAGAATTACAGACATGTGCATATTTGCCTTAAAGGAAATTTAAGATCATTATAATAGCCAGAATTCCACAACTTTTATGTGTTTTATAGATGCCTCTAAGGCATTTGATCGTGTAAACCATGATAAATTGTTTCTTAAATTGCAACACAGAGGAATTCCTAAAGTAATCATAAGAATTTTAGTCTTCTGGTATTCACACCAGTCTATGCAGGTGAAATGGGGGGGTTCTGTCTCAGAACCATTTACTGTTGGTAATGGAGTTCGACATGGTGGTATTTTGTCACCTTTCCTTTTTAATGTCTATATGGATGATTTGTCACAACAATTAAATAACTGCAATACAGGATGTATGATAGGCAGTACTCTCACTAATCACCTTATGTATGCAGATGATTTGGTAATCATTTGCCCATATAGTGCTGGGGTGCAACAACTGTTGAAGGTTTGCTCTCAGTACGGTGCAGATTTTGATATCAAATATAATGCATGTAAGAGCAAGATCATGATTGTTAGAAGTAAAGAAGACAGGAAATTAGTATTCCCTGATTTCTTTTTATCTGGTACCGCCCTTAAAGTGTGTGATGAGATTAAATATCTTGGCCATCATATTGTAAATGATTTATCGGATGATAAGGATATCAATAGACAGTGCCGCAAGATATATGCTCAGGCTAATGTGCTTGCACGTAAATTTGGCATGTGTTCTGCTAAGGTCAAGGTAGCCTTATTCAGAGCATTCTGTACACCACTTTATACTGCCCACTTGTGGTGGTCTTACAGCAAAAAGAATATGCAGAGACTGAATGTAGCGTATAACGATGGCATGAGACTGCTTTTAAAACAACCAAGATGGTGTAGTGCTAGTCAAATCTTTGTTAATGTTGGTGTGCCTACCTGTTCGGCATTAATAAGGAATTTTATTTTTCGATACATGTGTAGAATGTCTGTCTCTGATAATAGAATTATACAAGCTTTTGCCCACAGTGGTTTTAGCTCTGTCAGGTATACATCTAGACTATGGAGACATTGGCGCTCCTGTTTGTATATTTCAAGTGAAAGTTATTTACTTTTTATTAATTTATTTGTATACACTGTATATTTATTGCTATGTTGTAATTATTGTTTTTTTAACTTGTACTATGGACCTTCCTTTTTGTGTCCTGAATAACGTCATTATTATTATATTATTATTATGACAAGTCAAAATTTTATGTTGTAAAAGAATTTCTATTACCTCAGCTTTTCGAGGTTACAACTTGTTAAGGTGACAAGATTTAAGTATCAAATTAACCCCAGCAACTTCTCAAACTACGTCTGCTCTTTATGCTGTGGTCAGTATGCTCCAACAAACACAATGGCGGTGAACCAATCAACGTGGGGTACACAAACGTTGATTATGTAGCAGCACTAGATTGTGATTTGAGAAGATTTTATAGCTGATGACAGCTGCTTTCTATGTAACAGATGAAACAGCTAACTTTGATCAGCCACCTCTGAAGCCTAGGGGATCATATAGTAGTTACAAATTATGTTTGGAGTACCAACTTATGATTACCATTTCAGGGAATGTGAAACACAACTTGACTCATAACATATAACGTGGATACTTATTGAACCATTAAATCACATAAGGGCTATAAAAATTAAATTGCCAATTTATGGGCAGGCAGTTGTATAATTTTATGGCCTTCTGATAATGTTTTGCAGGATTGAATGTTTTTGAATATACCGTTTACTACTACTCTTTAGTGTTGAGTCAAGAAAATTAATTATTTTCCCTTTACGTATGCTAAAAAACAATAGGCAGTAAAATAGAAGATCTATTCAAAGGCAAAGCATGAAAGCAATAAAGTCTGGAAGAATTTCACAAAAGATTAGGAGGGTAGATTAATTGACATGACTAATAACACTTGCATTTTTGGTCTCTGCTTTTAATCCTCAGATATGGATATGCTCCATATGGCTTTTTCAAGAAAATAGGCATCCCTGGACCCAGACCTTTGCCCTTTATTGGCACATTTTTGGAGTACAGAAAGATGAGACACATTTGTTAAATTAGTACAGTGATCTCAGCTGACACTTTGATACCTTTGTCACTCATCTCCTATTTTATTCCTTAGGGCATCCACAATTTTGACACAGAATGCTATCAGAAATATGGAAAGGTGTGGGGGTAAGTGTGTGTGCAAAATATATTATACCATATGTTTCTCATGCAATGCTCCAAGGCTGTAACTGACTCGCCCCAATATCTGCTATTGGATTACAAGACTGTACGACGGAAGGCAGCCTTTACTGGCTATAATGGACACAGCTATATCAAAACAATCTTGGTTAAGGAGTGTTATTCTGTCTTCACCAACAGACGGGTAAGAAAAATCCACTGTAGGAGCAATGTCACAAGTTAATACCTCAACACTACTCTAATCGGAGAAAATAATGTAAACAAGGCTTTCTTTGTGTGTGTGTGTGTGTGTGTGTGTGTGTGCGCGTGCATGTGTTTGTGGGGGTTAGGATCTGGGCATAAATGGACCCTTGCGTGACGCTGTATCAGTAGTAGAAGATGAGAAGTGGAAGAGGATTCGCAGTGTACTTTCTCCATCATTCACCAGCGGACGCCTGAAAGAGGTTAAAGCACACTGCAGCTTCAACATATTTTAAATAAGAAATATGTCCATGGTTCCAGAATGTTAATATTAATGATTTTATATTTTTGTTATTTACTTTTGGGCAGATGTACACAATAATGTTGCAGCACTCAAGCAATCTGATCAAGAGCCTTCAAATAAAAGTAGACGCGGATGAAGTCATAGAAGTTAAAGAGTGAGTAATTCTCTTGTTTGTGATGAGATTTGGGCACAGACTCTTCATTAGTATTATTCAGTTCCAGCAGTTGATTTTGTTATTTGCGCTGTTCAATAAATAGGAAACATTTCTTATCACAAACATTTGGTTGGTTTTTTTCTTGTTTCTACGTTACTTTTTTTCAGAGTATTTGGACCTTACAGTATGGATGTTGTGACCAGCACTGCCTTCAGTGTGGACATTGATTCCATCAACCATCCATCTGATCCTTTTGTAGCAAACATTAAGAGAATGGTCAAGTTCAACTTATTGAATCCCTTATTTGTACTTGTGGGTACGTATGTCAAACATTGTGCAGAGGTGAGGAGTATGTCTACCTTCAGCCATGAATTAACAATATATTTTCAATTCGTTTTCATTTCAGTTCTGTTTCTATTCTTGGCGCCAATTCTTGATAAAATGGATTTGTCATTCATCCCTGCTGAAGTGTTGAATTTCTTCTTCAACTTTCTAAAGACGATCAAATCAGACCGGAATAAGAATGAGCACAAGGTAACATGTACAGTGTAAAACGGCAATGGATTTGTTTGTTAGATTTAGTGTTCATAACATTTCCCTTAAACACAAACTGGAAAATCTAAATGGGATTTCTACTTGTTTTTGTCTTGCAGAACCGAGTGGACTTCATGCAGTTGATGGTGGACTCTCAGATGTCAGAGAAGAACAAAGAGGATAAAAGCCCTGACAAAGGTAAAGAAAGAAACCAGATGGAGAAATTAAAGTTCATGGTTTTCATTGTAGTCATGGCTGAAGGGTCAATTTTAGGATATCAAGGGTCACTTTGTTCCCTAAGAAATAGCCATTGCTTTTCATTTTTCTCAAGTTAAATATTTTCGTAATCTGTGTATAATGTGATGTTGTGCTTACTCTCATCACCACTAAGTAAAAATGGGACTTTAAAAGGAAGTAGGAGAACATCTTTGTTGGGCAACGGCAGTTAACTAACGATCAGGTTAAATAATCAGGCTTATGTTTTGGACCTACAGTATTTGCAAAACTATGAGGACCGAGGAAGATTCCTGATGTGATATTCTGTGTCTTGAAGTTCCAGAACCTTACAAAAAAATGTTCAAGCTTGTTTTAAAAAGCTCCAGAGCTTTGTCATCATTTCCAGTACAGACACCATCTTTTTCCAGTTTTAAAATAAGAGACACAGACCAGTGGCAACCCACTGAGCTCCATAGCCATCCAGTTAGACATTAGAAAGGTTCATGTTGAGTGAATGAAGGAATGAACAGCCAATCCCAAGATTATGCATTAGGAGCCTTTCCAGACCACAAAGTTACGGGCTGGGGTACCAGCTATAATATCGTGACAGTGATACTGGTTTAATTATGGTGTGTTTGTGTTACAGGACTGACTGATCATGAGATCCTGTCTCAGGCCATGATATTCATCTTTGCTGGCTATGAAACCAGTAGCACCACACTGGGATTTGTAGCCTACACCCTGGCAACCCACCCTCACATCCAAAAAACCCTGCAAGAGGAGATTGATGAAACCTTCCCAGAAAAGGTTGCAATATATATATTTTCTTTAACTGTAATTAATTAATTTTGTTATTATCAGTAACTGATTATGTGTGACCAACTAAAACATATTTTTTACTCCAGAGGCCAACCTACTGTATGAAGCCCTGATGCAGATGGAATACCTGGACATGGTGATTAATGAGACGATGAGACTGTACCCCGTTGGTAATCGATTAGAGAGGATCTCAAAGTCTTCTGTGGAAATTAACGGCGTGACCATCCCTAAAGGAACTGTCGTAATGGTACCAGTTTACACTCTCCACCATGACCCTTCTTTGTGGTCTGAGCCTGAGGCCTTCAAGCCTGAAAGGTAGATTACTGAATTAATGGCAGGCTAAAGTCAGATTATATCCAATATTAGTCTTTTGGCTAATTGACTTAAAATCTTTTTTTCAGGTTCAGCAAGGAGAACAAAGACAACATCGATCCATATGCCTTCCTACCCTTTGGAACAGGGCCAAGGAACTGTATTGGCATGCAATTTGCTCTCTTGATGATGATGTTGGCCATAGTGGAGATCCTTCAGAACCTCAGCTTTGTCACGTGCAAGGAGACAGATGTGAGAAGACATTTTCAGTGTTTGTGGTCTTAATAGAGTGTCTTTTTTTTAACGTGTGATTGGATGAGATCGGATTTGAATTTTGGTAGGGCTTCATTTGTGACACATTTCTTGTTTTCCTAGATTCCAATGGAGCTGGGAAGAGATGCATTTACCACACCCAAGAATCCCATCAAACTGAAGCTGGAGCCCAGAGCAACCGTTGCTGATCCTCTCTCAAGCTAACTCTGATTATCTGTAGCAACTAACTTTCTTTTTCAAACCAATCTACAGCATAGCAGTTACATTTAAAACTTTCAATGCATCCTTTCAATAAGTATTTCAATAACATAATTTACTTTGCATTACACAATTCCAATAAGAAGACTGTAAAGCCCAGCCAACAGCTTGGCTTGGTTCTACTAAACAAACCACTGCTGATGTTTTTGGCCATCTCATTCACTGATAGTTTAGTTTAGTTTTGACTGACATTTGATTCATTCTGCTTGATACTCTACAATTCACTGATGGCATTACAGCCGTTCTTACAATCACATTTAATTTTTTTCATTTATATAATAAAAATGCTCACATTTTATTTGGTCAGTGTGTGGTCTCGCTGTTTTGTCACCTTTTTGAAACGGGTGTTTACAATACTTCAGCTGTATCTAATTTAGTTATCTGGCTGTATTTTTAGACAGACTGGTTGTCCTTAGTTAAAAAACATGTAATGGCAGTTGTGTACATGTCAAGTTACTTGTACTTCTGGAGTATTTACATGTTATACTTTATACTTCTACTACATTTACAGTAATAGGTAAATATTATAGCTACTCAACTATACGATTACTTGACAGCTATAGTTGTTTTTTCATACAAAAGATATGATCCACTTATAATGTATGATGCAATGTTACAGTTTAATATAGTATACACAGTATACAGGATATACAGTTGAAATTAGATCCACCTGGAGCCACCTCTAGCTCACCTGGTAGACAGTGCGCCCATATAAGCTGAGTCCGTATCCCCTCTCTCTTTCTCTCCCCATTTCCTGTCATTCTCCAGCTGATGATGAAGGCAATAAAAAAATCTTTCAATCCAAACATTTCAATCCAAAATTCCACATTAATGCATGACTAATAAAAACAAATGCATATGTAATACAGTCTTCGATTGCCTAAGCACTATTTTGAAAATGGACCAGTTTTTCAAAGCACTACACACAATTAGCAGAACACCTCAGACCCTTTGCAAAATGAAACACTCTTGCAAAAACTATACACTAATTTATAAAAAACATATTTTGTTACCATATGAAACACATTTGTTTCATATAACTTAATTCAGTTTGAACCAGTTACACACTGCTGTTGTTAACCTAAAACACTTAAAACGCAATTCTACTTCTCAGTGATTAGAGTACTGTTAATGAAGTACAGAGAGAAAATGCAAATATACAATAAGTTCACCAAAAACTACACAAGACCAATGCTGCAGACTGGGGAAAATATTATGTATTTCTCTCCATATACCCAAATCAGTCAACATGTCAACATGGAGAAACCCAACAAAACATGTCCCAGTTTTCATGCTACTACAGTAGTGTGTATAACATTGTTAGCTCAGCAAACAGACAATCATGAAATACTGTATCCACCACAGGTTAAAATTACAGTTAAAAAAAAAAAGATCTGAAAAAACTAAAAATACAGTAGGCCTACAGAAAATACTAGACTTACCTGCTGCATTTTTTTAGTGCTTAAACCTGATTGGTGTGTCTACAATTAAGCAATCATGTGTTTATGCACCTGATGGCTGGGTTTCACAGATTGGCTCATAGGTGTGGTAATATGTCAGTGCTTTGGAATTGCAAGGAAGTGACATCATGATATACTTCTGTGTCTAATTTATAGTGTGTTTAGTGTTTTGCAAATCACTGTGTGTATTGTTTTGCAAAATGTGTGAGGCTGACATTGTGCTTATAGTGGTGCACATCTGGGCCAATGTTTTGCTCCTATAATGTAAGGTTTCGATAATTGTCAAATACTTTTGTCACGTGCAAGGAGACAGATGTGAGAAGACATTTTCAGTACAAATACTTTTCAGTGTGCAACCGGCAAAAACTATAATAATCTCATAATACAATTAACTACTCGGGCAATTTTTCTGCATGCGACTACCTTTACTTTTGATACTTTAATTACATTTACAGAATAATACTGTGCCGTCTTGTATTGCTCTATACACTGACAGCCAGCTAAACTCTCTCCTAACATCAAGACTCTGAAGACAGTCGTCCACAGGTTTAATGACGTTGCAAGGAAAGTGTGAAACTGTAACATATTAAGACAGAATCAATTCTATGCTAGCTTTTAACATACAATATAGCCTAATGTTCAAAATGTAATTTCATCATTTCAAATATTTCCTTTCTACCATTACACCATATAATTCAAGACATGTTTAGCTACATGTAAACAATATTACGTTCATTCATACGAGTGTAGCCTGTCCTATGGCTTATAGTTGCCTAGCAACCATGCAACGGTACAGCACCAACGCTGGCGATCACGGACATTTCTAATATAAACTTAACACAAAATAACACTGACATCAAACTAATGATCTATGAACCTATGTAATTATTTAAAAACAGTGAATTAATAGCTAGCAACGATGCTACTCTAGGCATAAATGTAGGCAAATGTAGCTGTAGTTGGCTTGCTACATTACCATAAATATAAATATCTATGGCTACATTACAACCATAAATCACTGAACCGTTTGTTTGTAGCGTTCGTTTACTTCCTAACTACGGCTCACGCGACATAGCTGTTACCAGCTGAGAGTCTTAAAGTGACAGCAACGTAAATAAAGAACTTGAGGCAAATAAACTTCTTATTTTTAACAGCTTAACAAAACAAATACTTTTCCATAAGAAATATTTTGAATGATGGATTTTTTTTTTCATTGCATGGTTAATGTTACTAAAATAAAGAATCTAGCTACTTCTGCCACCAAACGTAAGCTTGCTGTAAGATAGTTGCCAAATTTTAAAAATTTAAATTTTTTTTTTTTTAGTAGAGAATATGAGGCTGAACCTTGACTGAAATAGGCCTACGCCCTTATCAGAGTCTCACGTGTAAAAGGGGAGTTACCAGTAGGCCTACTCTGGTGTTTACAGAGGTGAGAATGACATAAAGCTCCACTGTGATAACACTATTGTGGAAATCTTAACCTTTCAGCCATAATGACTGCGCACAATTTGGAGCAGATCCTTTCACAAAACATCTTGTCTATCAGGTTTATGTTCCTACTTTTCAATATGGTTGAGTCTAAAAAGGTAGTAGAGAAAGAAAGAAGGAGATATAAAGAACAAAGATTAGACTATTCAATGCCAACCCTCTCTCTATTCTATTTCACTGAATAGCTGGCCTAGTTTCAAATGTTAGGACATTATTGCTTCAAGGGGCTGAATCCCACTATGACACACACTCCCATGTTATAAAACCAGCACTTCCTGCTTCACTGTTTTAAATCATTATCTCCAATGTGGCAGGTGTGTAACATTACTGGCACACAAATGAGAATAAATCAACTCCACTAAACCTTAATTTATAATAATATACATTAATATAATGCATCATATAGTCAGTAAAGTGTCAATATTGTCCACTAAATTATACTGATTTGATTGATCCACGAGCTGCACGAGTTAATATTTACACTAGACACTAAACTAAACTAAAATCCTGTAAGACACGTTTGACATGCCTTCAGCATGCTCACACCCCAGACACGATATGGTAGGCCACACAGCATCGACATTAGGCCACATTAGGTTGCGATACTGTCATTTGGCCTTTAGAGGGAGCTGAAACACAGTGTGAGACAATGCAAGCCCTCTCCCCCACGAGGCGTTTTTAGGGAAATTCTGAGAAATATCCTGCTCTATATCGTTGCAAGTTTACGGATTGTCTGTGCAGGAGCATCATTTGCAATCATTTTGAATCGACATATTCTATAAAATTCACAATTAGAGTGCACTTATACAATTAAAACTTAGAAGCTACCATCATAAACAGTAAACATGCAACTATAGTGTGCCAGCATTAGGCAAACTCTGCAAACACTTGACAAATTCACGCTGGGACACAGAATGGGTAGAAATCAACACTGGACGTCCCAAACAAAGAGGTTTATCCCACAACCCCGGGAACGCCCTAATCCCCGCCTCTAGCGAAAATCCCGTCATCCATTGGTCAGATTGTTGCACTACGCTCCTTTGATTGGCTGGCGGCCTGTTCACTGAACGTCTGTTGTTCGCCCTCGCCTCAGAGCGAGAGCGGCTGTGACAGTGGACTGCTTTGATTCATGCTGTGGTGGAGCCTCCTTTTTGGATTTGGAGAACAATTAATGCGGCCAGAACGGAGCGCATGAGGGTATGTTTACACGGAAGGTTGTGGGAATATTTTCTACATGACTTCCGAAAATTAATCCTCCAATTTGATCGGGCTTTTTAGTAAGAAGGCAATTTTGCACTAAGTCCATAGACATGTTTCTGACCCAGCCTGATATTTGCTCGTTCTGTATGGGGCTTTGCCATTTCTGGTTAGCCTAGCTAAGTGAAACTTTACAGACGCAAACTTGGTAGGATTGTGTGCTAAATAATAATGCTAAAAGAATATTTATACATCAGATAAGAGTAACTATCGCTGAGAACCAGGGGTCTTATGTTGAGTTAATTTTCAGGCTAATGGGTGTGAGTACTTCAGTAACATTGATGCAGTATTGATTTTACCATTATCACTTCAGGCAATCTATATTGGTAATAGCTTAGTTGGTGTTTTTGTGATGTTTGTGACACTAAGCAATTGAAGTGAATGTTGCCTACACGGAAAATAATGACAGTCCCTTGTGTCAGACAAAGGCCCAGGACGGCAGGTGGATCCTCTGCTGTTCCTGAGCAACCGCTGCGATTATTTATTGCTTTGAACACACTGAGCAGTCTGTCTGGACATTGAACACATTAGGTCCTTCCTGGTTACTGAGCCAGGATGAGTGAAGTTTAACCCAGACTTTCTTTGTGAACTGTGTCTGAATGCACACATGCATGGATGCATTGTTGACACTCACCACAGACTAGCGTTGTCAAATTAGTTGTAATGCTGTTCCATATAGACTTGTAAATCTGGCTTGATCATCATCATTTGCTGGTTTTGCATGAATGTGCCATCTAATGACAAGACTGTAAGACATTGGCCGGTTTATGAGTTCATCACATAGCCAAACAACACAAACAACACTGTGATTTGAAACCATGCGGGCTACAGAGTGGGATTCAGGGATTTACTCTTGAGTGATGCTTCCCATGGTGTGGGCATTCCTGGAATGTTGGAATGATTTTCCATGGAAGCTGATTTACAGATATCGGGTGACACAGAGTATTGACAGCCAACAGCTCAAACACACACTAATATCTAAACTAACTTAGATCTGTGTGTGTGTGTGTGTGTGTGTGTGTGTGTGTGTGTGTGTGTGTGTGTGTCTACAAGTTAGAAGCCACACACACTTTGTTGCTTTGCTGTGAATGTGTGGTGCGCCACAGAATGCACTGAAGAATTTGGAGGCTGCAGCAAGAAAGTAAACAGTAGCTACACTTGATATTCAACCTTGGCTGAGGAGAGGAAAAGTTTGTTAAAAGTGAAGATGAGGACAGTTGCTTTCACTTTTGATACAGATGGGTGACAAATGACAAAAATAAAACAATAATATAATATATAATAATAAATATAATAACATAACAAATGGAGATGCTTCCATACATGGCATGAGGGATACTGAATGGTTTGACGAGCATCACCAGAGGAATAATCCTCCACTGGAGTTGTTCTGACAGCCCAACACCTTCCTAGCTAAGACACTTTAATGTGAAGTTCTTTTCTCGTACATGTTATACAGCAAATAAACATACTGCATACTGTGACCCTGAGCTGAGCTTGTTATTGGATGTCAGTTTATTTATTCATGTTGTGTGTGAGAGAGAACAAGGTGAAGTGTAAGAGTCTGGCTGATCATTACTGTTATCTGACTTCCCCAATTGCATGCACCTTGTCAAACAGGATTAACACTCTGAGGAGCAGCCGCGCCACTATAAGGCACTGATAATAACCTGAAAGTGACTTCACCCAAGATGAAGTCAACTGTGTTTTGTCTTTCTCTTAATTTTAAGGATGATGTCAGCTGTGTAAAGTGTGTTATGTCTGGATCCTATGACTATGTCCTATGACTAAAGACCTAGCTGATGAATCACAGGATACAGTGAATGGAGTGTGGGCGGGATAGCTAATACATTAAAAGTGTGTGCCAAATAAGATGTTTCAAACATTGGCCTGACATTGTTGGTATTTGGAGCACATTGAATCTTCGCAGTGGGGAGCGAATAGAGCAGACAACTGTCCTCAGTCTCTCAGCAACTTAACATGCAGATATGCTAATTACTTCTTGTTTATATCCCTGAGCACAACCCAGTGAGGCCACAGATGGGACCTCAAGTCCCATCCTATCACTCACTGACAAAATGCACTCAGACAAGCCACTACTGGGCTAAGTGCTATGCTACACATAAATCCATGTACACCCAGAAGCATTTTTATTTCTTGACTGGATAGATCATTCAGATTGCATTTTATGTTAATTTGCTTTTATTTAATAAAACTAACCAGAACGAATATATATTTCCCTCATTCCCTCTCACTCCCTCTGTCTCCTCAGGATGAGAAGATGAACGTGGAGGCTCTAAGCAGAGCAGAGCTGCTGACTCTTCTCAGTGTCCTGGAGGGAGAGCTGGAAGCCCAGGATGTGGTCATACATGCCCTGAGGGTGAGTTGGCCACTACATCTGATACACACAAATCCCCCTGTTGACTCTGTTATACACATTGCAGAACATCTCAAATACATTTAGCAGCATAATTACATACTGTACATACATAGTAATAACTAAAATAAAATGGTACTATAGCCACTATAGCAACCATTAAAAAAACACGCTCTTTTGCCTGTCTGACACACTAAAAGTAACCTGTTTCAGTATTACACCCCCCAAAAGAATGTGAGCTAGCAGGGAGGGGATGTGTAAACAGGAAGCTAAGGAAACAGAGCTAGTAAAGACAATGGCGCAGGAGTCATTGTGGTTTCCCAGGGCTTTTATTCCACCAGAGCACCAACATTATCGCTTGTCAGACTAGTTGAAATCTGTGTTTCTTATTTTCACCTTTTTCTTTCAATTCAGACACTATTCAGACCTGAATATGTCCACATTGTGTCTAGACCCAGTTCAGACAGACTGCAGTGCATACCTGGGTTGTGTCAAATGTGTCTTGAGAAGCTATTTGTGCTCCCATTTATTTTAATCTGGGAAACTCCCGTTGCTGCAGAAACAAAATTTGCCCTCAGCCAAAGAGAAAGACTTTGGTGGCTGTTTGGCACTTTGCCTCGGGTACATACCTCAAACCCTTGTGAGAGTTGTTTGGCCCTGGCAAATCAGCTGTATCCAACTGTGTTTTGAAAGCTAAACAGACTACGGAGATGACTAGGCAGTCTTACAAGGCAGTCGGAGAAGGATTTGCATTAATGCTATGCTTAATATGTGAACACTGGCATCTCAGACAACTTCTGAATGTTTTGAGGTGCAATGTCCACTTGGACAGCTTGAAGTGCACATTCTGAACAGCACATCAGACATTATGCAACAAAATCCTTAAAAATCCTCAGTTTTGTGCAGCTCATTCATTCATATTCAAGGGAAAGAGCATAGCCTTCCTTCAGGCACAATGCTTTGCAGTGTTTGATTCTAGTCTGATTGGCTCTCTCCGTGCCCCTGGCTGCTTTTCACACTCATGACCGCAGCAGCTGCTCCATGCTTAGATAAAGCTGCTTAGGCCCTGAATGCTTGACTCATTGTCTGAAATGTGATTGAGGTTGTGATGAGGACAAGTAGCAACCATGACTGGCCACTGTCTTGTTCTAATGAACAGGCCTTAATAGTGAATTGTATCTAGCAAGCAAGTGAGGCTGTAATCATGAGAGAATTCCAGTGCTAGGGCCTGAGGGGCTGCATATCTAACCGCATCTTAGATGGTAGTTGTCAAAATCAGAATTAGAATAAGGTTTATTGCCAAAGCACGTTACACTTAAAAGGAAATTGCCTTGGCGGTCCAGATCTGACGCAGGCAAGGTTTGCCCCAAACTCAACGCATATGTGCACAGTCACTTCCCTTAGGACAAATGTACAGTCGCCTTGCTGTCTCGTCTGTACTTATTCCTCTTTCCATATCTCTCTCCCTCCTTTCCTCCTTCTCTCTTCCTTACACACAGCCACATGACGGGGGGTCTTTCATGTTTGACCATGACCCATGCCCTATTTGCCCACTCACTCACACACACACACACACACACACACACACACACACACACACACACACACACACACACACACACACACACACACACACACACACACACACTCTGCTGGTCCATGGGGGGCCAGTTAGAGGCTGCAGTGTTTATTGTGGAGAGGATGTACAGATTTGTAGGCTCAAATCACTGACTTCACTCGTTCCCACCGGGGGCCTGTACACCAGTTTAACTGACTGGCCAGAGTTAGGGCAGATTGTGTGTAGACATGTGGCTGCAGAGGGGAGTGCCAGGGATTGATGGCAGGCTAACATGTCCAATATTGAGTGTCTGTGTCCGTCATTGATTTGGCACCCAGGAAGTCTGTTTGTACTTTCTGTCTTTCTCTGTCTTTGTCATTTGCAGTGCAATTTGCATTTGCACTGTGATTTTTTTCCCCTGGATTTTGTTATGCTTCAGTGTTTTTCTCTAACTAGAGCTCTCTTCTCAGTGTTGTCAGTTAACAATAACCAAACTCAGTGTGTGTCAATATTATTTAGTTGTATGTGAGGACAGTTGAGAAAGGCAGAAGGGACTCTCAAATCCTCACCACTCTTTTCCAACTTCAGATATTTTCTCCTCTCAGTAGCAAGTACTTGGGATGCCTGTAGATTGCTCGGGACAACCGTATTCAGGCGCTTTTTTAACCCTTCCTTCACCCGAAACCCCTGAAAACGTGGAACTGTATCCGTGTTTGCTTACTTATAAGATTGCGTCACCTTTGGGACTTGTCTCTACAGATTCTTTATTGTTTGTAGTTCTCACCACTAAGGAGACAGATGAGCAGTTTTACTAGAGAGAACATTGCTGAGAACATGACACCAGAAACAGGTACTGCATTCCAACAGGAGTGGCATATCTTGGGATTTGGGACTATATGGGAACTAGTGTGCTATTATTGTATTATCTCTCTTCTTTCCCTCCCTCTCTCTCTCTCTCTCTCTCTCTCTCTCTCTCATGCATACATAGCATAAATCCAGCATTAGCTCAAAGGAATGCTAGTTAAAGACAGAAAAACAGAACTACACCTGCCCTTTAAATACTCAGTGAGGGAGCTCTAAAGTCAGTCCTTGATTGTTGTTTCACTACTTTCAAGACCCACACAAGTACACACAAGTGAACCCATTTGGAAACGAATTTATGACACTGTGATATAGAAATATGTCTCAGGTATGCTTCCATTTTTTTTTCAAGACTTGGTGGTCTTCAGTACCTGTGGCTGTGAAACAAATATTGCTGCTTGACAATGGATTGAACAGTTTACCCAGGCCACCAAGTTAGTGTGGTTACAATGTTGCAGTCATGCTCAGCAGGGCCAGTTTTGCTTTCCATATGATGTCATATACTGTAATCCTAAAATGCTTTGTCTATTTTTGCAGACTGATGTGTTTTCCTGACTCCATAAAAACAATAGGGCCTGGCTAGAGTGTGCTGTTCAGATAAGATTGTATATCACTGCCCAATTTGGACATGTTGTCAAGATTGGTAAGGGGAAAAAAGCACAAAGAGGGACATACATGGAGGGTTCCCTTAAAAGCAAAGCAATACCTAATATAACACTGTAATGCACACTGGTCTATGATGTCAGTGAATTGCTTCCATATCAACAGCCTGAGGCCTGAGAAAGTAAAGCTCCTTGGCCTGAAAATGCTGAGATGACATCAAAGTACCTGTTACTTATTTTGTTGCTTTTATCGGTAAAAACAGAAAACCCACAGAAGCACACACCTACACACAGCACATCACATGCACAATTCACAGTTTTCCTTGGGATGCCTTTTTATAGCAGCCTCTCTTATCCCTAGACCCAGCTCGAAACTATAGGACCATATCTGTAATGGTAACGAGCTCCACCCTTCACTGCTATTTGCACTGAACAGGAAAGTATTTGCCTGCTACTAATAGAATAGTGATATCAGAGGTCAGTCTGAGATAAGAACAATCACTGCTTTCTCAATGCTGTCTGTTCTTGTGTTGTGTTTCAAGAAATACCGGAGCACTTCCTAGTTCCACCTAATGATACGTTATGTTTCTGCCAGTTCATTGCCTGACCAAAGGGTGTGAGCACCTGCTCCCATGTTTCATTACTATGATGATGGCTGATGCAGTTAAACATTACTTGGAAGTTGTCTCGTTGCACGGCCCATAAAGTAAAGGGAGGTTTTGTTTTGCGTCTTCCCAGTTATCTTTGTGCCATCTTTGGTTAATGGGTGGGTGGGAGGTGTGGAGGATACAGCTTAAGCCTTAAGCACACACCGTAGCTTACACTTCAAAAAGCCTACTTAAAATATCATTCCTCGCGGTGTTCTCTGCAACATTTGCATGAGAAACAATGTTTTTTTTTTTTTTAAAGACTGATCGGCTTGCCTTGCACATAATGTAAACCCATCTTTTGCCTTTAGTGAACTGCCTGGATTGTATTTTGGATGTACGCATTTACATTTATTTGTTTCTTTTTAAAGAAAGCATGCAATGATATAAATTATGCTGAACGTGCACAATAGGCTCCTACTCACTAGTTATTCATTTTCAATACTGATTAACCTTAGAGGACATTCTGCACGATCAGTGAGTTCTCAGTAAATGCAGATACTGAAAGCAGGTACTGTATCGCCAGTACAACGGTACACCTGGTCGATTCTGGATAAAAATGACTGTTCTCATCCTGAGAATGTCACTTAATGAGAGTAAATGTTTATCTGAAGAGATGTCAGGACATCAGGCTCCACTAATGAATACGTTTTAAATGACTATGTGCAGTGGGCCATTTGTAAATTTTTATCAGGTGGGATGGACCTGGTTAGTTTTGGTCACCAGTGACTAGCGAACCGCCCCATGAACTACTCTTTTGGTTCTGTTCCCCCAAGACAAAACTACATACTATTATCCTGTGTGTCGTGTAGCTAATGATTATGTTGACCTTTATAAGTGGCTAGTTGGCTAGCACCAGACTGTCACAACAAAGTCCTTTTCCAGTGCTCAACCAAACTACGGCATGTTGGGCTGGTATGGGATTAGTTAGTTAGTTAGTAGTTCATTAGTTCTCATGGTATTTCTTTGACATTTTCTCAACTCGTGCCTTAGAGAAAGACTTCATAGCACTCAGTTCAAACATGGTTGGTCTGTCAAGCCTGTCCTAATTCAAGAAGATAAATTACCAAATGTAATCTTATGAGGACTTGATTGACTACAATTGCATGAGCTTTTTTATTTGTTTGTAGTCACTGTCTCACTTTCCCATTTCGCATTTGCTCCAAGTTTCCCCAGATGACGGTTCTGTAATTTCTTAATAATGACCTGCGCCAACAAAATGGGCCAGATAGGCCTTTGTGTCTGTTTGAGTTTGCAGCCTCACAGCTCTGTTAAATCAGATGTGACTGCCAGTAGATTGATACCTCTAACCTGCCAAGGTCAGCACGACTGACAAGTGGTCTATTGACTATATGTCCTTCTTTGCTATTAAGTAGAGCAGAGTAGTTGTCCTCTCCCCAGGAGAAAAACTGCACTACTAATGTCTTACTTCCTCATCCAAGAAAACGCTGAAGCCAGAGACATAAATCTGAACAGAATCCAACACTAGAGCATCTGCAACAGACCTGCTGTCTTCTTTTGTTCCCCTTGTTCTTTGCTTAACATATTAGCCTGTCCCCTTTTCTACTCTTACCCT